>NW_020929959.1:0-5222 GCF_003984885.1 Neopelma chrysocephalum | reverse complement strand
TGACCACATTGGCCTGTATGCCTTATGTTTATACCCCTCCATCAATACCTGGCGCCCGAACAGGGACTCCTACTTCGTCGAGTTCTACGGGACGTAAGGCGAATGGAAGGAGGCGAGGGAAGCGGTCGTTAGAGGTGGTGCTGTCCCCGGCGCTACGAAAAAAGCCATGTGCATGGTACAGAGGAACCTCACCCTGGCTAGGTGAGTCGACCGTGGGAGAGAGCATGGGGTCCACGCTACCCACAGGGGATAGGGCGGTGGAAAAGCTCCTCCAATTTTTGATCTCTCTAAGAGAGCCTATTTATGATGAAAAAGCCCTCAGAGGGTTGTTGGAATGGGCAAGAGTGAAGAGGCTGGTCCCTACTGCTCGAGCCGCCTTTGAGGTGTCCATACGGGACGCTATAAAGGAACAGTTAAGGAAAGAGATAAAAGAATCCAAAGAATCAGCTAGCTACCTTACGTTGTGGCTGCTAATTGAAACAGAGAAATTTATAAGAACTGAAAAAAAAAAAAAAAAAAAAAAAAAAAAAAAAAAAAAAAAAAAAAAAAGAAAAAAAAAAAAAGGAAAAAAAAAATTTATAAGGACTGCGAGTCAAGTTACAGTTTTAGCCTATGCTGCATAAGCGAGCAGCGAAACTGAAAGCAAAGAGAGCAAGTCAGTTTTTCAGCTTTTATTCATTATCTCAACAATCGTGCTACCGACGAATTTCAAAGAGCAGGCTTCTGCCCGATTGTCAGCCAGTGGCCCCAGCAGCAGTTCGTCCTTCAACAATTCTAGCTCTATGCAGGATGCCAGGGAAGCCACTGCCAGCTGTGCCTCCCCCCGCGGCGAGCCCTCCACCCCCCCCCCCGCTGCCGTTTTTCCCGCCGCCGCTTCTAAAGCTGCTGCCGTGTTGCCGCCTGGAGCCGCACCCGGTCCCGCTGTACTGCCGCATGGAGCCTGCCCCCCCACCTCTCCTGTGCCGGCGCTGCCGACCCGGGGCTCGCCCCAAGCTGCCTTAGCCAGAAGCCCCGCTGTTTCCGCCCGCTGCTGCCACGCCCCTCCCCCCCCCGCCGCCGTGCGCTGCCTCCGTCCGCTGTCTGTCCCGTCTGCCCTGCCGGCGCCGCTGTGCCCTGCCCGACCGTGCCCGTCGCCGCTTGCTCGTTCGCGAAAGCGATTCCTGCCGCGTGGCCCAGACCCCCAGCTGCGGAGAGCCACCATCGCCCCCTCTCCCCGCCGAACCCGGCAAGAGGCGACTTCGGACCGACCGGGAAGGGGGGAAGAAGCTGCGAACGAGCCCACACCATCACGCCGCTGCTGCTGTCTGCTCCCCGTGTCATCGAGTTCTATATCAGACTCCGAGATCAGACAGAGGGGCTCTGAGACCCAAATGCAGCTGTGAGAAAAGTTTTGCAAGTATCTGCGGCAGACAAAAAGTTACAACAACCAGAACTCTCTGCACCTCCTCTGCCATTGCCAGCTCCCTATATCCCCATGCAGGGACAGGTTTCCCCAAGCCCTTTTTTCCTGTAGACTCCACCACCTCCACAGGGTTCATTTAGGGAGGGGGGAGGGAGTCGGACCGTGCTGAGGGAATCTGTGAAAGTTTGGGGGTTTAGGGGCTAGCTCGAGTGGGGAAGGTCCAGACCAAAGATAAAAAGGAATCCTGTGAAATGCTATGATGGAGGGATAATTTGGTTGTTAACTCCTAATGCATTTTTAGTTATAACAGATGCAGGAGAAAAAAGAAACTATTAAGTCTTAGATTAGAAGATGCTAACAGAAGCTACATCTACAATTATTCAGTATAAGTTAAGATTGAGCTATACTACATTTGTGTTACAGTATTTTAAGAATAAGTATTATCTCCAATAATAAGGACCTTTCTTTTTTCTCTTAGCTCGTTAAGCCTTATCTCCGAATTTATTTCGTATAGACTGGACACACTAAAGTTTGTGAGAGTCTATGTTTTCCTTTGCACTGCAGTATTCTAGGTCTTTTGATGTGATGCTTTACCATATACACTTCCCAGATCTTTGACATCTAGAGACATTTCTATTTGTTGTGTATATATTTTTTTTTCTTCAAATGGCATGTGTTAATGAGAATGAGTAGGGAGAAAACTCTTCTGGTCATAGTTTCCTTGCGCTTTCTTTTAAACTCTACCTTATTCATGTCAAAAAGATATCAGAATTCATTTCAGCTAAGATGAACAAAGAAATCTGCATAAACATGTAATCAGTGCTGTCTTAACCCTTCTTCTGTCTGATCAAGTTTCAGTCTATACATCTCATTGTGATTGAGTGAAAAAGAGGTCTGAGGGAATAAGATACTTTTGTCCTTTACAGGAAGCACTTAGATTAACCTACTTTTTATTTCTTCTCCTTTTGCTATAAATTTCCACACGCATACAATTTAGCTTTCTTAAGACCTTGTTAAGGCTTGCATGAGACTTAATTTACAGCACTGTTAATTGAGAGGGTTTAGACATACAACAATGTTCCCTGAACGCTTGCCTTATCTGTATGCTCATTTGAGCTAAGAAATCTGAAAAAAGGATTTTTTTTTAAATTTAGGCAGATAGAATATTTTACAAAGCAAGCAAATGCTCTTGCAGCCCAGAGCAAATGTTACCGAGTATGACTTATGCAATAAATGTACTTTTTCAGTGAGAAGGAGTAGAAGTTATAGACCCACTTTTTTATAACATTATTTTTGTGCTGACTATTCACAGTAACATACTACGCAGCACGAAACTCTCACTGAACACCTATAAACTCGGTCATGTGTACCATATCCTACAGTTAACAGAACTGATTATGCATTTCAAGCAAGCCTTATCTAAAAGTAAAACTTCTTATTGAGCTTTCTTCATCAGCTTCTATTTTCTTTATTTAACCTAATTGAAAGCCACTTTAAAATGCATTGCTGACATCACCATTTGGATAAGATTCTGAACTGATGGTTCTAAATTCCAGGCCTTTGACATGAATGAAAGTTCTTTTCGAAGCATGAAATTACCTTTTCTTGCAACTTCTTCTTTAATTTAAAATTGCTAATCCTATGAGACTGATAGTTCAAACATCTACTTGAGACTGAAGCCTACTTTGCCCAAAAATATGGCACTGTTGTGAAGCAAGCATAAATTAATAAGTAACAATTTTAAATCAGTGCATCATTCTTATGTGCAAAATTGCTTCAATTTAACTATGCCAGTGCAATACCACTTTTTTTTAGAACTGTGTATAGTACACATTGGTCTTTCTATAAGCTGCTCTAGGCAATAGTTTTGCAACTGAAGCAAGGCTACTGAAGCATTTAATGCAGCTTGGATTATCACACTTCCAGTACTTCTGCAGTGCCCTAACATAAGACTACCTTCTTTGCCAGGTGTTAGTATCTACTTGCAATCTGCGTATGCAGAATTGATAAATGCTGAGAAAAATTCTCACTGTTTGCAATCTTTAATCACTTCATCTGTAGAGAAACTAATTCTCCCTCTACAATTTCTCTCACTAACATATGATAAATTTCGAAGCTTTTGGCTTAACCTGAAAGGGAGTTCAGGATGAAATCCAATCTATGTAGTATAATTATTGCAAACACCTCAAAAACATTGCATTGCCTGGGTAAGTTCTTTTGCCCACTACAGAAAGCTGTGCTTTAATTAATATAGACCATCATTAGTGAGTACAGATTATGAGGTGCTCTGTAGAGTCCTCTCCCCTTATAGCAGTTGTGAGAGTAAAATGAACATTTCAAAAACATCCCATATTCTGCCCAAGTGGGAATATAAAAATACTTATGTCATCTTGGCCTTCATGCTATGTATCACATCTTGAATGGGATTTATTTCTTCAATCTTGTGGTTTCATTCTTTCCATAGATGATTCCTCAGCTTTGACAAAACCTATTGTTTTGTTGTTAAAATCAGTTAAACTTTTGGAGCTTTATTATGCATCTCAAAGTAAATATTGGTATATTGCTTTTCTTTTACAGATCACATTTGACTGAAAGCCTAAATGATCTGTAGGAATTCTTTTCTTTTCACCTATATATATTACTTTATGCTTATTAACAATTTGTACTTTTCAGCTTCAACAGCTTTTGTAGCACAACTGTAGGTTGTGATCAGAAAAGCAATACAAGCAATATGTGATGATAAGACAGCTCCGTTTTTTACTACAGTATGATAGAGATCTACGGAACCATTTGGACATTTATTGATCAGTTGCATTATGCAATTAATATCCATCCTGGCCTAGATGAAAATATACAGATGAAATTTTTAGACATGTTAACCTATAATTTTATCAGAATTGTTAGAAGATATGGATAGTCTATACATACTGTGTTACAAAATGGATATGTTATAGAATTTTGTTATTATCACAAAGGTATTTGGTAAAGAGATTGCTAAGTTAAGGATTTTAAAAACACTTTCGCAAAAGCAGAAGTGGGGAAAGAGAAGGATGTCGGCCCCATAGTTGACTTGCAAAAGTGTTTTCATGTGTTAAGTTTTTGCACACAGGTGTTCTCTAGCTATCTGCATGATGGATGAGGCCTTGGAAAGAAGCTGTTGTAGCTAACAGTTGTTTTAATATTATTAGAACACAGTTAGAAAGTTTGTCTATCTGGTTAGTTTTATCTGTTTGGTTAAGAAACTCTAACATTATAAGGTATTAGAAAATTATTATAATTATAAGGTATTAGAAAATTATTATAATTTCTTGGTTTGTAGAACGCAGTGACATGGAACTCAAAAGTATGTCAGTGTGACAGTGTGTATGATGGTGGCCACCATGTGTATGTGAATGAATGAAAGTGTATGCATGCATGTGTGTGAACGTGTGAACACAGGTACATAAACACCTTTGGATGAACAGATACACAGACACCTTTGAATAAACAGAAGACACATAACCCACAATTGAATAGAGTTCCATTTCCAGAAGTGTTTTAGGTTGAATAAAATTTTTTAAGAATAAACCCTATATTTAGAGAAGCACTTTTAAGTAAAATTTAAGAGCACAAGCCCTGAAGTTAATAAGTTGTTAAGTTTGTTAATGATAGTGATATAATTGTATGTAGATGTGTTTATTGAAATATTATGGGTATAATAAGAAATGTTACAGAAATGCAATTTAAATTGTTCAAAACTAAAAAGGGGATTTGTTGCAGGGTTCAAATTGTGGACAATTTCCATTGCATTTCTGTAGGCCTTGCTTGACATGACTAGAAG
>NW_020929958.1:0-344 GCF_003984885.1 Neopelma chrysocephalum | reverse complement strand
AAATCCGGCTG
The DNA here is from genome assembly GCF_003984885.1 of Neopelma chrysocephalum. Lineage (NCBI taxonomy): Eukaryota > Metazoa > Chordata > Aves > Passeriformes > Pipridae > Neopelma > Neopelma chrysocephalum. The sequence continues at coordinate 333 of NW_020929958.1, read as the reverse complement.
AAAATACCCCAAATCCACCCAGAAACCCCAAATCCACCCCAAAACACCAACCTGGCTCAAGGGCTTCAACCCCACAGCCTCGCCCTTCTGCCAGTGAGGGAGCCATGAATCACCCCAAAATCCGGCTGAAAATACCCCAAATCCGTCTGAAAATACCCCAAATCCGACTGAAAATGCCCCAAATCCACCCCAAAACCCCAGCCCTGCTCAAGGACATCTTCAAGGGCTTCGACCCCACGGCATCACCCTTCTGCCAGTGAGGGAGCCATGAAATCTGGCCAAAACTACCCCAAATCCGGCTGAAAATACCCCAAATCCACCCAGAAACCCCAA
>NW_020929957.1:0-1040 GCF_003984885.1 Neopelma chrysocephalum | reverse complement strand
TCTTTGGGGTTTTTGGGTTTTTTGGGGTCAGGATTTTTTTGGGGGGTCCCTGAGGGGTCTCACGGTGCCCGTTGCCCCCCCAGAAAGGCGAGGATGACTTCGGGGGAGTCGATGCCCTGGTGGTGGCCGTGGGGGTGGACGAGGAGATCGTCTACGCCAAGTCCACGGCGCTGCAGGTGGGTCCCGCTTTTTGGGGGCCCCAGTGACCCTTTTGGGGTCCCCATTGACCCTTTGGGGGTTCCCAATGACCCTTTGGGGTTTCCAATGACCTTTTGGGGTCTCCATTGACATTTTGGGGTCCCCAATGACCTTCTTGGGGTCTGCAATGACTTTGAAGAGTCTCCAATGACCCTTTTGGGGTCTCCGTTGACCTTTTGGGTCCCCATTGACCTTTTTGGGTTCCCGTTGACCCTTTAGTGTCCCCATTGACTCTTTTGGGGTCCCCAATAACTTTGAAGAGTCTCCAGTGACATTTTGGGGTCCCTATTGACCCTTTTGGGTCCCCAGTGACCCTTTGGGACTCCTTTGACCTTTTTGGGGTCTCCAATGATATTGAAGAGTCTCCAATGACCCTTTGGGACTCCTCTGACCCTTTAGTGTCCCCAATGACCCTTTTGGGGTCTACAATGACTTCGAAGAGTCTCCAATGCCCTTTTGGGGTCCCCAATCCCATTTTTGGGGTCCCCAATCCCATTTTGGTGCCCCCCCAGACGTGGCTGTTGGGCTATGAGCTGACGGACACGGTGACGGTGCCCCCAATCCCATTTTTGGGGTCCCCAATCCCATTTTGGTCCCTCCCCAGACGTGGCTGCTGGGCTACGAGCTGACGGACACGGTGATGGTTTTCTGCGAGAGCCGCCTGCTGTTCCTGGCCAGCCGCAAGAAGGTCGAGTTCCTCAAGCAGGTGGCCCAGGGCAAGGCCGGGGAGGGGCCCAACGGGCTGCCCGCCGTCACCCTGCTCGTCCGGGAGAAGGTGGGGCTTCTACTTGGCTTGGGGGGGGTCCTCGGTGGCTTGGGGGGCTCCTCGTTGGGTTTGGGGG
>NW_020929956.1:0-1043 GCF_003984885.1 Neopelma chrysocephalum | reverse complement strand
TCTTTGGGGTTTTTGGGTTTTTTGGGGTCAGGATTTTTTTGGGGGGTCCCTGAGGGGTCTCACGGTGCCCGTTGCCCCCCCCAGAAAGGCGAGGATGACTTCGGGGGAGTCGATGCCCTGGTGGTGGCCGTGGGGGTGGACGAGGAGATCGTCTACGCCAAGTCCACGGCGCTGCAGGTGGGTCCCGCTTTTTGGGGGCCCCAGTGACCCTTTTGGGGTCCCCATTGACCCTTTGGGGGTTCCCAATGACCCTTTGGGGTTTCCAATGACCTTTTGGGGTCTCCATTGACATTTTGGGGTCCCCAATGACCTTCTTGGGGTCTGCAATGACTTTGAAGAGTCTCCAATGACCCTTTTGGGGTCTCCGTTGACCTTTTGGGTCCCCATTGACCTTTTTGGGTTCCCGTTGACCCTTTAGTGTCCCCATTGACTCTTTTGGGGTCCCCAATAACTTTGAAGAGTCTCCAGTGACATTTTGGGGTCCCTATTGACCCTTTTGGGTCCCCAGTGACCCTTTGGGACTCCTTTGACCTTTTTGGGGTCTCCAATGATATTGAAGAGTCTCCAATGACCCTTTGGGACTCCTCTGACCCTTTAGTGTCCCCAATGACCCTTTTGGGGTCTACAATGACTTCGAAGAGTCTCCAATGCCCTTTTGGGGTCCCCAATCCCATTTTTGGGGTCCCCAATCCCATTTTGGTGCCCCCCCCAGACGTGGCTGTTGGGCTATGAGCTGACGGACACGGTGACGGTGCCCCCAATCCCATTTTTGGGGTCCCCAATCCCATTTTGGTCCCTCCCCAGACGTGGCTGCTGGGCTACGAGCTGACGGACACGGTGATGGTTTTCTGCGAGAGCCGCCTGCTGTTCCTGGCCAGCCGCAAGAAGGTCGAGTTCCTCAAGCAGGTGGCCCAGGGCAAGGCCGGGGAGGGGCCCAACGGGCTGCCCGCCGTCACCCTGCTCGTCCGGGAGAAGGTGGGGCTTCTACTTGGCTTGGGGGGGGGTCCTCGGTGGCTTGGGGGGCTCCTCGTTGGGTTTGGGGG
>NW_020929955.1:0-488 GCF_003984885.1 Neopelma chrysocephalum | reverse complement strand
ACCTTGGCACTTACTGACGAAGCAATAGATACTGACCAGATCAAAGTATACCCCTGAGATGGACTGAAAATGGAGGCCCTGATCCTGACAACATACTGAAGCATCCTGAAGACACTGTCCCGTGGGAACAGAGAACACTGTCTCATGAGAACAGGAACATTGTCTCATGAGAACAGAGACCTGTTTTGAACGAGAGTGGTCGGGAAAAACATCAACATGGCAGAAAAACAAGTGCAGGTGCTTGGGACTGTTGTGGGAACCTTACAGGGTTGTTTTGAGAAAGAGCAAAGTTGTTATGAGAAAGTAGAGTTTAGAAAATGCACCTATTAGCTGTTAGAATTCTGGTGTGTGAGTTTGAACTGTCCTATCCGTGTGAATTACGTGTGTCCGAAAACTGTACTTAAGGAGCTGTCAAGCAGCTCCGCTGTTCCACTTTTTTCTTGGAAATAAATTCTGCTGGAACCTTTCTTCGTGTCGCACGTCCGTTC
>NW_020929954.1:0-8022 GCF_003984885.1 Neopelma chrysocephalum | reverse complement strand
TGGAAATAAATTCTGCTGGAACCTTTCTTCGTGTCGCACGTCCGTTCAAACAGCGACATCTGGTGATGCCCGACGTGATTACAGCGTTGAAGAACACTCCGAGAGAGTTGCCGTGATTTCCCTCCTGGGAGAGGGGGAAAGAGCAGAAAATTTTCTCTCCAAGAGGGAGAAGGGGACCTGTGGGACGAGGCACAGGGGGAACGGAGCCCGGTGAAGCTTGAGAGCAGGGTTGGTTCCTGCCGAACGGTCTGGACCTGAACTTTTTGACCCTCATTAGGTAAGCTAACGGGGGTACCACTGGGAACAATAATTTAACAATGGGACAGCATATAACAAAGGAGGAAAATGTGGTTCTGTCCACATGGAAATCCCTCCTTAACCGAAAGAATGTGAAGGTCACTGATTTTGCTTTGCGGCGCGTGTTGTTGTGGTGCAGGAAGCAGGGTTTTGAGGCCACATCTAGTACTGCGCTTAGTATATCTGCATGGAACAAAGTCGGTGATAAGCTATGGGATGAAATATCTAAGGGATCGAAAGATGCGAACGATCTAGCAGTTACCTGGCGTTTGCTGTTTGATACTCTAAGAGAGTGGCAGGCAGAGCAAAAAACAGGAGAGGCTGAGGCTGGGTCGGCTGCAGTGCAGAATGCTTCGGGTTCCAAAGAGGGCGGCTCAACTGATGCTATAAAAGAACAGTTGGAATCCTTGAAAAGTTCAGATAAAGACTCAGCTGGCAGCGATCCAGGCCATTTGCAGGCTTCGCAATGTTCGGTAGAAAGCTTGACTAATAACGAAACTAGCGCTGGGTCAAGTCATAAATATTCTACACCTAATGAACAAGTAGCTGACAGTAAACATGAGTCTAAGCCAAGCTGTAAATATCTTACGCCTAACAAGCAAGTAAAAATGCCTCAGCATTGGAAAACCCCTACAGATATCGCTCCATCTCTCTATAAAACCCCTGTGCAGCAGTTAGCAGAGTTTGACGCTCAGGACAAATGCCAGGAGCCCTCTGCTTCTCATATTGTTCAGGATAATCCCCTTCATACTGCATTGCCCAGTAGTGATGAGGATGAGGAGGTTGTGGTTAGTCATCCTGTCACTGATAACACGGAGAGAGCTGTTTGCCAGTTCCCTGTCACTGATCGAAAGAAAAGAGCTGCTTCTCGGCCCCTTCGGAAAGCAACAGAGCCGTGGACTTTGCCCCCTGTAACTGTTACTGTGCTGCTGTCATGGTTTGAGATTGGTCCCCCTCGAGAGAGGGGGGCTCAGAGGTGATTGGGTGCCAGGGCAGTGTTCCCTGAAGAGCCAATCACCACTCATGTTGTTCGCTTCTGCTCAAAAATCATATATTCACAGCACCGGAAGTGGTTGGCAAGTTCTGTGTTGGCACTTGAGCTGTTGGTGTCTGCTGCGTGTAGGTGTGGAAGGCCGGGGGGTGGTTGGGCTCCTTCTTCCCCCTCCAGGGGAGGGAGGGGAGCCCTGTGGCCCCCCCAGCTCTGCCTAGCTCAGAGTAGAGTTAGAGGCAGCATTTTGAGTGTGTGCAGTGAGGGAAGAGACTCACAGCACCTGAACCTGACCTGAGGTAAGAGGAGAGAGGCAGGCTTTTGTAGTCAAGCCTTCTCCCCCCTCCTTTTCTACAGCTAAGCTGTGGAGGGGGGCTTTTCCTTTCCCTCCGCTGGAAAGTGGAGGAGAGGCTCAACATTGAAACTGAGCCAAGTGGACGGGCCGTGGAGGTAGGCCCGGCGCTCGGGAAAAAGAGTCCCAAGCGAAATTGGAGATGGACCCCCAGAGAGAGAGAGAAAGGGGGCCCGGAGGATGTCTCTGCCACGCAGGACAACCGAAAACCTGAGGAGAAATCCACATGCCAGGACGTGGACACTTGATAAGCAGAACCACACTGCAGCAGCCTATGAATCAAGGGATGAGAGAGAGAGAGATCACACAGCGGCAGGAGAGCAAGGACTCAGAGCTATCTTCCTGGACTTCATGAGGAGGAGAGACTACAACAAAACAACTGGAACTTGGTGAGGGGGGAGTGTTCAGGCCCAGAACACTCCCACAGAGGGACTGGTTACTTTCCAGCCTTGAAAAGGCTCTTTCCTGGACTAAACTTAAAGGAGGGACTTGAAAGGACTGATTGATAGAGATGTAATATATATATAGTTGTCTTTAGTTTGTATAGTATTTATTTGTGTAAATAAATGTATATACTTCCCCTTCCCCTATAGAAGCCTCTGGCCTGAAAGTTTCTCTTCAGTAGTGTTGGGATAATTGTGGGAGGGGGTGGAGAAGCCTGAAAAATGGATTTGTAGATTTCTAACATGGCTCAAACTGCCACAGCTGCCTAGGCATCCAGGCAAATTTTGGAATCAAGTAAAACAAAGGGCAGCAGAAATAGGGGACTGGAATCTGTTGGACAGGATTGGTTATCCCTCTGAGACGTGTGATGCAGTTGCACCTACAGGTCTTGAGGCTTTTCCAGTTTTCAAGGCAGTACCAGGCTCAGGAAGACAGGATGAGCACACTCCATTTGCGTGGAAAGTGGTACAAGATTTGCAGATGTGTGCCTCTAAATACGGGATAAATTCCGCAGAGGTAATGAGACTGATAAGGGTGATAAATACAGACCTATTAGCACCCTATGATATTTCACATCTTGCACAAATTCTGTTTCAACCGCTTCAGTATCAAGTATTTCTAGCGAATTGGAGAAAGCTCGCTGAGAGAGCAGCACTAGATAACATGCAGCTGCCTCAAGGAGATCCGAGATGAGGGGCTGGCGTTGATGCATTGATGGGAACGGGTCCAGTTTTTTCAAACCCTCAAATTCAAACTCAGTGGCCCCCTGCATTGCTGGAGCAATGCCAACGTATGGGAATGTCAGCACTCATACAAACAATGGAGCTGGCAGCTCCAAAGCCTAAGTATACTACAGTGAAACAGGGGGTTAAGGAACCGTTCCTGCAATTTGTAGAACGCATAGCCACCTCACTGGAAAAGCAGGTAGATGATGAAGATCTAAGACAAAGGCTCTGTCTGGAGTTAGCCAAGGATAATGCTAATGAGGATTGCCAAAGAATAATTGAGGCACTGCCTGGGAATCCATCCATCCCTGAAATGGTGGCAGCATGCTCTAAGGTGGGATCGGTGGCTCATAAAATGACTGCATTAGCTGCTGTCCTTCGACCTAATCCCAAATGCCATGGGTGTGGAAAGCAAGGACATTTTAAGGCTGAATGCCCAGTCAAGCAAAAGGGGAACAAGCAGAAAAATAAAACAACAGAGGCAGAAGTTACTTGTAGCCAATGTGGAAAGCCAGGGCACTATGCTAAAGCACATCGATCAAAATATCATGTCAACAGACAGCTGCTGCAGGGAAACGAGAAAAGGAGCGCTATGAGGCACGCGGGGACACAAGTACCTCATCCACCGACTCCGTACATGAGAACAGCCCTGATGGCTTATCCCTCTGTGATCGCCTCACTGGAAAAACCCATGGATCAGCAGGCATGGATGTATCCACAGCCGACACAATAACTTTAACAATAAGAGATGTTGTCAAGGTGCCACTAGACGCTCATGGTCCAATAGGAAGAGGGTTTAGTGCACTGTTAATTGGACGATCTAGCAGTATCATAGCTGGGTTAGATGTTCATGTGGGTGTTATCGATGCTGACTATACAGGGCAGATTTCTGCAATGGTGTCTACTTCTTATCCTCCAGTGACTATACCAAAAGGGACTCGAATTGCTCAGCTTGTGCCTTTTGTGAGTTGTGTTCCTAGAACAGAGCAACGAGAGTGGCAGTCTGGAGGATTCGGATCGACTGGACCACCTCAAATTTTCTGGTCCCAAACTGTTTCTGCACAACGACCACAGATGACTTGCACCATCTTCAATGAGACCTGCACGCCATCCTCGATAAAGGTTACGGGTTTATTGGACACCGGGGCAGATGTGACCATCATCTCTCAGCGTTCCTGGCCCCTGTCCTGACCACTTGTAAACACGGGAATGGGGGTGGTTGGATTGGGAGGGACTGCTCAAAGCCATGTGTCTCAGTCACCTCTGGCAATCGTCAACTCCAAAGGGCAGAGAGCTACTGTAAAGCCTTATATCACTACAGCGCCTCTGACTCTTTGGGGGAGAGATTGCTTGGAGCAATGGGGGGTGAAAATTACAACGGATTTTTAACAGGGGCCACTGTCTTGCAGGGTGTTTGTCGACCTACACTTGCTTTAACTTGGCTGACATCTTCTCCAGTGTGGGTTCCTCAGTGGCCCCTGTCAATAGAAAAATTGCAGGCCCTGCAACAGTTAGTGGCAGAACAACTTGCTGTTGACCACATTGAACCCTCCCATAGTCCATGGAATACCCCTGTCTTTGTAATAAAAGAGAAATCTGGCAAATGGAGGCTTTTGCATGACCTGAGGCAGGTAAATGCTGTAATGGCAACAATGGGAGCCTTACAATCAGGTCTTCTGGCACCATCAATGATTCCTATGGATTGGAACATTGTAGTCATAGATCTAAAAGATTGCTTTTTCACTATTCCATTGGCACCATCTGACAAAGAGAAATTTGCCTTTACTGTTCCATCAATCAATCATGCCGAACCATCCAAAAGATACCAGTGGAAGGTGTTGCCCCAGGGCATGAAAAATTTGCCCACGATTTGCCAGTGGTTTGTAGCCCAAGCGTTATCACCTGTACGTGAACATTTCCCAGAATGCTATTGTTTTCACTATATGGATGATATATTGCTCGCAGTTAGCAAGGAGGAGCAACTGGGTGAGTTAGAAACATTGACTAGACAGTCTCTACAGCAGTTTGGATTGGTCGTTTCACCTGAGAAGGTGCAGAAAATGGAGCCTTGGAAGTATCTGGGCCTCATAGTCACTGCTCAAAGAGTGATGCCACAACCCGTCAAACTTAATATTGAGGTACAAACCCTAACAGATGTGCAAAAATTAATGGGTTCTTTGAATTGGATTAGGCCTTATCTTGGCCTTACAAATACTGTTACGACCCTTGCTAGATTTGCTCAAACATTCTGCCAATCCTCTAGAACCTAGAACACTGAATTCTGAAGCAGTTCAAGCAGTCCAGAAGGTGGAGTCATTGCTGCAAACTAAATTCGTGTCTCGTATTGATCCAACACAAATAGTTCAGCTGTTTATCTTTATAGATCATGTGACTCCTTTTGGTGCACTCGTACAATGGAACACTGAGTGGACTGACCCTCTGCATATTTTAGAGTGGTTATTTTTGCCTTCTAAGCCTCATAAAACTGCTCCTGGTCTGTTTGAACTGCTTGCAGAAATAATTATGAAGTCCAGAAAAAGATGCATAGAATTATTGGGAAGAGATCCAAGTCAAATTGTTGTACCTGTTCAGTCTACATATTTTGAATGGTGCATGGCACATAAATATGAGCTGCAGGTAGCCATGTCCGATTTTCAAGGACAGGTTTCTTATCATTTGCCTTCTCACCCTCTGATTAAATTTTTTCGTGAAGTACCCGTAGGACAGAAGACATTAAGTCAATCAGAACCCGTTGATGGACTCACTCTTTTTACAGATGGCTCTGGAAAGACAGGTAAAGCTGCTGTAGTCTGGCATGATGAACATGGCTGGCATGATAAAGTGGTCATGCAAGAAGGCTCGCCTCAGGTAGTCGAATTAAGAGCTGTAACTGTGACCTTTCAGTTATTCTCACAACCTGTAAATATCGTTACTGATTCTGCTTATGTTGCTAATTTACTTTCTCGTTTAGATCAGACTGTTTTGACCTCAATTGACCAACAAAAGCTGTTTATAGTTCTTTTAGAGTTATGGACGACCATACAACAGAGAACTGCACCGTATTTCGTTCTACATATCTGCAGCCATATTACTTTGCCAGGGTTTTTCACTGAAGGTAACACCAAGGCAGATGCCCTTGTATCTGCTATAGCCCTGGGCCCTACGCCCAATATACAACAACAGGTTCTTTTATCACATCAATTTTTTCATCAGGGTAGCACTGCACTACGATGACAGTTTGGCATAACTCAAGCTGCAGCACGCTCTATTGTCGCTGCTTGTCCTGACTGTCAGGGAACTTACATTCCCATATATTTCGGTACCAATCCGAGGGGCATTAAAGCTTTAGAAATCTGGCAAACTGATGTCACTCATATTGATGACTTTGGTCGTTTGAAATATGTGCATGTGTCAGTAGATACCTTTTCACATGCTATAGTTGCCACAGCCCATTCTGGAGAAAAGGCAAGTGATGTACTCCGTCATTTTCAACGTGCTTTTGCTACCCTTGGCGTTCCTCATGAAGTCAAGACTGACAACGGCCCGGCATACGTTTCGCAAAAGGTACAGACCTTTTTTGCGACATGGGGTGTAACTCATGTTACTAGTACCCCACATTCTCCAACAGGACAGGCTATTGTAGAATGTATGCACGGTACCTTGAAACGACAGCTTCAAAAACAAAAAGGGGGAATGAGTCAGGAACCCCCTCAGGCCCGGTTAGATAAAGCTGTGTATGTACTGAACGTTTTAACTTGTCCTGGTGACTCCCCTTACCTTCTTTTATGCATTTTTCTTCTCTTTCTTCCACAAAGCCATTATCACGCAATGCTCCAGTGCAGGTTCGGGATTTGGTTTCAGGCCAATGGTCTGGACCTCATGAACTTATAACTTGGGGAAAGGGATATGCTTGTGTTTCCACAGGTGATGGCCCTTGTTGGGTACCTGCCCGGTGTGTTCGTCCTGTGCTTGATGATCCTTCCCGTCAACGGATGGATGGTCTCGCAACCCAAGCAGAATGTGTGGGTGACCCTAGCTGAGATGACCCATCAGGAAACCTTGTGCCTTTCTCTAGCTAACCCAGAGAATCCTTTTTCTACCTGCTTGGTCGGACTACCTCTGGATAAGTGGCCTTGTCCAGAGTTCCCGAAAGTATGCAACAGCTCTGCACCAAAGATCAACGTTGATAACTGGGACCGCATTTATGCATACCTACCTCAAGTAACACAAGAACCTCAAGAACTGGAATTGCTAGGCTCAGTGGTCATGGATGCCTGTATAATGTTTAATTATACATATAACTCAAAGAGGAGAGGACAGAATGTGAATGCAACATTGCCTGTATATAGAAATGCTACTGCTTGGTGTAATTATACTTCTAAACATATTTCACGATCTTTTAATGTACCTGTTGCCTTACCTAGTGAAGTTTTTCTTATTTGTGGGGATAGAGCATGGGGTGGAATTCCATCCAAATTGAATGGTGGACCATGTAGCTTGGGGAGGCTTACTCTGTTCACTCCTAATCTTACCATGATTCATAAAAAAGGGCGACAAAAGCGCAGTATTCATCAATTTGCAAAACAATGTGATGATCGGGTAACCTTTTGGGGACCTGGGGAAATTATAGCAGCATCAGTGCTTGCACCTGGGGTTGCAGCAGCGGCAGCATTAAAAAAGTTGACAAACTTGGGATGTTGGTTGAGTAAGCAAACCGATGCTACTTCTATTGCTCTGAGTGGTCTATTAACTGATGTAGATAGTGTTAGACATGCCACACTGCAGAATAGAACTGCTATTGATTTTTTATTGTTAGCACAAGGTCATGACTGCAATGAATTTGATGGGATGTGTTGCATGAATTTGTCGGACCATAGTGAATCCATACACAAAAGCATTCAGCTTTTGAAAGAAGGGGTCCGCAAATTACAAGCTGATGATGGATGGGATTGGTTAACTAAGTTGTTTGGTAAATGGGGTTTGTCTGGTTGGTTGTTATCCATTGTAAAAACAGGATTGCTGATTTTGGTAATTATTGTAGTTGTGCTATTAATGATGCCCTGTTTGATCAGCCTGTTGCAAAGGGCCCTGCAGCAGACTGTTAAGGCCATTTTTGTAGCACAAATACAAAAAGGGGGAATTGTCAGGGTTGACAGCGGGTCTGTCAGCACCTTGGCACTTACTGACGAAGCAATAGATACTGACCAGATCAAAGT
>NW_020929953.1:0-5736 GCF_003984885.1 Neopelma chrysocephalum | reverse complement strand
CTTAGCTTCGGTGCCTACCTGTTGCACCTCGGGACATGTTCCCTACATCTCCCCCTTCCTAATTGTATAAGAAGGTCACGAGAACATTACAAAGGCAACAGCACAAACAATCAGAACAGTACATTAATAAACTACCAAGGCTTGCAATGATCCAGCATACTGCTTGCCTTGGCCTCTTATAGTCCTATTGTGAACCTTTTAAAACTTTCTTATATTCCTATAGGGTAGTGCAACTTGGAGAAATAACTTTATTAATCTATAGGCCTTGGCCTAACTGTGCAAACTTATAAACTTTATTAACCTGAGGGTTTTAAATAACTGGGGAGTACAACTTTATTAAGAAACGGGCTAAGCTTAGCAGAACTAAATTTTCTTAAATGACCCTGTGGCGGAGGTATTGTTATTTGTGAGGTGTTTAGTGTTTCAATATTTGTCCAGACATACAACACTCATGTTCATTCATACTCTCACTCGCTTTGATGGCCATCAACTCACACATCATACACACACATTCATGGGTTTTTATAAACTGTTTTTTGCCACACTGGTCGTCCTTAAAGTAAACCTTAAACATAAACATAACCTTCTTATAACTTCTGTGTCATTCTGGTTCTTGCTGATGTGATTTTGTACCTTGTGGGGTGCAACAGACCTGGAAGGGGTTCGTTTTAACTCTTTTCTTCAGACTCACCAGCGTAGCCTCTATCCCAAATCAGATTTAGTGGTTCCGTCCACTGCCCAGATACCAAATCCCTTACCATAACCGATGTTTTGGGAGAGGCACACTAGCATGGGGTTTGTATTACCTTTCATACTCACATGTTTCCAGCTTGTCACAATTTGAAAATTAATACATACATGGTTTTTCACAGATATTCTTTTAGCTATACAGATTCTCTCCCCCCTTTTTTGTTTTAGTTGACACTGTTTTGTTGTGTTGTGTGCTCTTCGTGTAATTACCTGTGTAATGAGTGAGTGTGGAACACTTGTGACATAAGAATTTTCCTATTTGATAGGAGATATAGCTGCTTTACTGTGAATATTATGGACCAAGAGTTGCTGGGCAACTAAGCCAAAGTGTCTCACACTTTTGGCCTTTTCTGCAGTGGGTGTTGTGTAGGTTACGTGATGCTGGTATATACCTACTGTTACATGTACATATTATAATATATCCATTTCAGAGATGTGTGTGATATCTGTTTGCTCAATCTCATTTGCAATTAACCATGTGGGGTTAATGCATTCTGAGATGGCATTGTTGTGATTTTTTGACAGTTTGGGCGTGACATGATGGAGTCTTGAGCTAATTGAATGTTATTTGAATTGTCTGTTTAAGGATCTTGCGTTCTGATGGAAAAATGAACTAGACAATTTCGCTTGCTTCAAGACCTTAGATATGATGTTAAATGTTGTTAATTTGTCAGTCACTTAGTTCTTTATCAGTTGTTGGCCCTTACCTGTCATTGTGTTACTTTGTATGCATGTGTATGAAAATCCAAACCTTCTGTAATTCACAAGAAACCAAACAGAACGCATTTCAATTAACAAGTAAGCACTAGGACATCTCAAACAAACAAACCTTCAAGATGAGGCATCAACTTGCAACATAACAGAAATCAGTTATAACATTCAAAGATCACTTGATAACCGTTCCCAAGACAATACAGACGAGGTCATTTCCAGAACCTGCACAGCTGTGGTTCGTGGTCTGCGTCTGTCCTTCCCTTGTTTTGTAGCAGGATTTTACCTGAGTTATTACAGCCTTTTATGCTGTTTCCAGATGCAGGTGTGAAGGCCCTGAAGCTTTTCACTGGTCTGTGTTTGCATCTGGTCGTGGCTTTGGAAGGTAGATTAGTTGTCTTTGCCCACAACCTGTGTTTTGAGGGATGCATTAAAGTTTTACCATGAAAGCTTGCTAAGGCAGCTCGGAACCTTGCGTCCTCAGCTGGCATCTTATCCAATTTGTCCTTCAGAGCTGGCATGTCGATGGTGGTAAAGGCAGGTTCCCTCCTTCCAGTTTTGCAGTCTTTCTCTGCCTTGAATGACAAGCTTTGCATACATCTCATTAACAGTCCACACAGTGTTAGATGGTACATGGGGCAAAATTAGCCACTTTAGAAGTTGCAGTGGGTCTTTTTCAGTCTGATCCCACAGTAACAAGGCTGCTAATAGTTGATACCTGCTGGGAATGAGGGTTAGGCATATTTGTAGTTCAGGATTTCTCCTTCTGCCTATCCCTCTCTCTATTGCCTTGGTACGAATGTCTAACACTCTTTTGGCTTCCGGTATCAGTAGCCTGTTAGACATTGGACTGGAGTCTCCCTTTGGCAGCTGAAGCAGAGGGTGTGGCTCCTCTGTGGTTATGCCTAAAATAGGCCTCAACCGGTTTGTTGCCCTTTGAAGCTTTTGCAACTCGTGTAAATATAAAGTGTTTTTTACCTTGAGCTGCAGCAGTTGTGGAGAATCTTTTTGCTGCGTGAATTCTTGTCCAAGGAAAGTCCAGGGTAACGGTTGCTGCATTTTCTCTGCTGCAAGCTGTAACCCTACATCTTGGACATTTTGGATTAGAGCAGTAAGAGTAAAAGGCAGTTCATTTTCTGTGGCCATGCTCATTGGTATGCTACCTGTATGAGGGTGTATCGTGGTTGTCTGATATCTTGCTTGGCTATTTGCATTTCCTGAGGACAGACAGCCCAGCAATATACTTGCACGGGCCATGCACAAGGCCATGATGGGACAGGCAAGCCTTGGAACATCCTCAGGGTGTAGGAAGGTGGTAGAGGAACAAGTCTTTAAATCAGTTGCCAATAGCGGCCAACTCCTTGGGAGCACATTGGGTAAAGGCAGTCCATGCTGCTGTGCTCCTACATGCTTTATGACTGCGCTTACTGCTCTAGAGTCTGGCAGCATTCTCCACCTGTCACCTTTCTTGGGTGTACAGTATATAAGGGCATTGTCTAGGCTGTTTGTTGTCACTTTGGGGCCTGCTTCGAGCTGTTTCCTCTCTGGCACATGAAAGCCTGTGGCACAGAAGGCAGCAAGCAGGACGGCAACAAGCAGGGCGATGCTGGCAGCAACGCACTTGTTTCGCCCTCGGCACCCTGGGTGTAACTCAGCCCATTCCTTGCCATTAGAGTATTTTGGGGCATTGCTGCAGAGGGGTCTCCAGATATAATCTCCTTGAGAGCGGTCAGTGCTACTGCACCTGACACCACTTGCTCTGAGTCTGGCCTCTTTTTGTATTCCTAGCTGGGCTTCTAGGGCCACAGCTAGAGAGGCAGATTGGTGCTCCTCAGAGCCAAATCCTCGGTAAGGTTGAACCAGTTCAGCGGTGCTGTGTTCAACCCCTCCAGAGAGGGTTTGCAAAGCCTTTTCACAGCTTGCATTCACCTTATCAGAAGCCAACTGCTTATACAGCATCTCTCTGGCCTCATTGTATTCAATTTGCCTGTGCAAAGCAGTCCGCAGTCGATTTAAATGTTGTGAGTTTGGATCAGTACAACTTTGTAACACTCTTGTGCTGGGCAGGTTGCCGTTTTTGTCTGTGGTAAGAAGCCTTCTCATGGCTCTCAGCGCCTGTTTGATTTTTACTTTGTATTTTTCTCGGGAGTGATTCAATTGGGCACCTGCTGTGCTGTGTCTCCCTTCTCCAGTCAATGGATTTACTGTTATACCAGTTGGGGTGTTTGGTGAGTTATTGGCACCATTCTCCCGAAAGTCAGATAAGCAGTGCACATGTTCTGTGTCATGTGAGGTGGAAAAATGGATGGAATTCGATGCCCTCGGGTACCCGTAGGCATCATTTAGGGATATGCCACTATCTCTTACCAAATGCCTCAGCCTCTGAATAGCTCCGTGCAGGAGCTCAGGCTGAGGGGCGTGGCTTTGGCTAAATTCATTTGAGTATGCCCGATTATCCTTCAGGCCACCTAGTTGAATCGCCTTATCCCTGTTTTGTTCCCACCTGTTATCCGACTTTACCCTGTTTGCCTCCCTGCTGCTTCCCGACGGAACTACTGAGAATTCCTCCTCCTCCTCCCCCCATCCCCCCCTCCCCGTGGCTGCGGCATCCTCGGTTGCCGGTGGGGGGGGGTGGGCGGGTGTCGGAGGCGGCGAGGGGGCGGGGCTACCTCCCCCCTCGCGCCTATGGGTGGGGCGGGGCGGCTCAGGGACCGGAAGAGACAGTTCAGTACCCGGGCATTTTAATGGGCAAGATGGCGACGCCCATGAGGTACCACGTGGCCGGCAGTCATTCGCGGGACGGGGGGGCGATTCTGCTGGCTTGCCCCCCCGGTCGCCGTGACGGAGCCCTCTGCGATGGTCCCATGAGTGGGGATCTCGCATTTCAGGCTCCGTCCCCTCCCAACGGCCCGTGTGCCTTTGGCCCTGGGCTTCTGACTCAGTGCTCAATTCACGAACATCTCCCATTCCCCCCCCCCGCCAGACTTTGGGCGTTTGTGTCCCTACGCCTAAAAGTGGGGCGGCTACTGCGAGTAGTATTATTGGGGGGGTGCTTATGGGTGTTATGTTTTTGTGTTGTCCTTTCGTGGGCTGTGTGTGGTGAATCTGTGTTTTTTGAAGTTGCGGTGAGGAAAAAGTTCTTCAGTTTACCTTTTCGCGGTGGTTTGGATGCGCGCGGGCAGAAGTTCTTTGTGTAGTTAGTGGCTGGCTACTCCCGGTTCTGGTCGGCTGGTTTCCCGGCTCAGTGGCGGTGGCTGCAAACAGCGGCTGCGGTGGCGGCTGGCGCGGGGTCCTCTCGCGGCTCGGGCGGGCTCGGGGCTCGGCTCGGGCGGCGGCGGTCCTTTTGGCGCAGCGGCGGCGCGGGGTCCTCTCGCGGCGCGGGGCTGCTATCGGCTGCGGCGGCGGTTCGGTGGCAAGGCTTCTCGCGGCGCTGCGGCGTGGGGTCCTGCTCCTCTCCGCGGTGGCTGCGGCGGCTGGCGCGGCGGGGGCGGGTCGGCAGAAGGTGGTGGCGGGGGCTCGCTAGGCGAGGTGGGTCTGGGGGCTGCGGGCGTTCGGTGTAGCTTCCCCTGTCCCGCGCGGCTTGTGGGCGGGGGGCGGAGAAGGGGGCAGCGAACGCTTGCAGGGGAGGCGGGCGGCGTGGAGCTGGGAGGCTTTCTGCTAGGCAGACGGCCAATGCGGGGGTCCGGGCGGGGTGGCTGGGGTGTTACGGGCAGCGGCACGCCGGGCCGCGTGGCTGTTTCAGCTGCGGCGGCGGCGGTGGCGCGGCAGGGGTTTCCCCGCGATTTCGGCGCGGCTCGCGGCTCGGGGGTCCGGGCTGCGGTCACGCTGCCGGTCGGGGAACAGTCCTAGCCGCCCAGGCTGCCTTTCAGCTCACTCACCGCTGCGATGTTGTTTCGGTCCGCTCCGCTTTCTCTGGTGCCCGCCCGCTCCGATCTCTCGGCGATTTCTTCTTTCTTCTTTCTTCCTTTTTTCTGTGCACTAACCTATCTTTTTTGAGCTCACTAATTTCATTCCTTGGACTCCCCCAAGGCAACGTTTACAGACGTCTAGGTTTTTTCCGGTAAAAGGACTCCCACTTTATAAAACTAAAGTGATAACCGGAGATCCTACCGATAGTACCTGCTACAGGTTTTAAAATATCTGATCTAATGTAGATTCGGTCCCTTTGGGTCGCCATATGTAGCGTGCACGTGGCACTGCCTTTATATAATAAAGAAATCATGGCACGCTCTCTGTGAGGTGGTAAACAAAGAGGTTTATTTAAAGAGCGCGCGC
>NW_020929952.1:0-322 GCF_003984885.1 Neopelma chrysocephalum | reverse complement strand
GGAACTGGGGATGGATCCTGGAACTGGGGATGGATCTGGGAACAGGGGACAGATCTGGGAACAGGGGATGGATCCTGGAATTGGGGATCCCCCGTCCAGCCCCTTCCTGGGAAAGGGAAGAGAGGGAAATTTGGGATGAAGGTGGGTTTGGGATGAGAACATGGATTGGGGATGAGAAGAGGGATTTGGGAGGAGCTATTCCCAGATTTCCTGGAGCTATAGGAGGGTCACAGAGCCCCTCGGGATCCAGGGACGGATCCGGGAACATGGGATCACCCCCCGGCCCCTCCAGGGGCTCGTACCCGCCGTAGTCGTCTGGGAA
>NW_020929951.1:0-1176 GCF_003984885.1 Neopelma chrysocephalum | reverse complement strand
CTATGACGTCACAACCATCATATGGTATCACATCCTCCCTTATGAGGTCACATCCATCATATGATGTCTCATCCTTCCTGTGATATCATATCTCCCCTATGACATCACACCTCCCCTGTGATATCACAGCTGATGTCACATCCATCATATGACATCACATCTCTCCTGTGATATCACATCATCGCTGTGACAGCACGTCCTCCCCTGTGACATCAAATCGTCCCTGTGACATAACAGCTCCCCTGTGATATCACATCCTCCCCGTGACATCACATCTCCCTATGATGTCACATCCTCCCATGTGACATCACAGCTCCCCTATGACATCAGACCTGCCCTGTGACATCACATCCTCCCCATGACACCACATCCTTGTTCTGATATCAAGGCTCCTCTATGATCTCACATCCGTCATATGATATCACATCTCTCCTGTGATATCATACCATCCATGTGACATCACAGCTCCCCTGTGACATCTCCCTGTGACATCCCAGCTCTTCTGTGACGTGACATCCTTCCAGTGACAGCACATCTCCCACATCTCCCCTATGACATCACATCCATCATATGACATCACACCTCTCCTGTGACATCATATCATCCCTGTGACATCACATCCTCCCCTGTGACCTCTCATCATCCCTGTGACATCACATATCCCCTATGACTTCAGAGCTCCCCATGACATCACAGTTCCCCTGCAACATCACACTATTCCTGTGACATCACACCTCGTCTGTGATAGCATATCATCTCTGTGACATCAGACCTCTCGTGTGACATCACATCTCTCCTGTGACGTCATATCCATCATATGGCATCACATCCTTCCTGAGACATGACATCTCCCCTATGACATCACAACCTCTCCATGACATCACAGTTCCCCTGTGACATCACACCTGCCCTGTGACATCACACCTGCCCTGTGACATCACATCTCTCCTATGACATCACAACCTTCGTGTGACGTTGCATCTCCCCTATGATGTCACATCCATCATGGTATCACACCTCTTCTGTGATCTCATATCATCCCTGTGACATCACACCCTTCCTGTGACATCTTATACTTCCTGTGACATCACGTCCTCCCTGGACATCACATCTCCCTGTGACATTACATCTCCCCTATGACATCACACCTCCAGTGTGACATCTCATCTCCCCTAT
>NW_020929950.1:0-1038 GCF_003984885.1 Neopelma chrysocephalum | reverse complement strand
CCCTGTGACATCACAGCTCCCCTATGACATCGCATCCTCCCCTATGATGTCACAACCATCATATGGTATCACATCCTCCCTTATGAGGTCACATCCATCATATGACATCTCATCCTTCCTGTGACATCACATCTCCCCTATGACATCACACCTCCCCTGTGATATCACAGCTGATATCACATCCATCATATGACATCACATCTCTCTTCTGATATCACATCATCGCTGTGACAGCACATCCTCCCCTGTGACATCAAATCGTCCCTGTGACATCACAGCACCCCTGTGATATCACATCCTCCCCGTGACATCACATCCTTGTTGTGATATCAAGGCTCCTCTATGATCTCACATCCGTCATATGATATCACATCTCTCCTGTGATATCATACCATCCATGTGACATCACAGCTCCCCTGTGACATCTCCCTGTGACATCCCAGCTCTTCTGTGACGTGGCATCCTTCCAGTGACAGCACATCTCCCCTATGACATCACATCCATCATATGACATCACACCTCTCCTGTGACATCATATCATCCCTGTGACATCACCTCCTCCCCTGTGACCTCTCACTGTCCCTGTGACATCACATATCCCCTATGACATCAGAGCTCCCCATGACATCACAGCTCCCCTGCAACATCACACTATTCCTGTGACATCACACCTCGTCTGTGATATCATATCATCTCTGTGACATCAGACCTCTCCTGTGACATCACATCTCTCCTGTGATGTCATATCCATCATATGGCATCACATCCTTCCTGTGACATGACATCTCCCCTATGACATCACAACCTCTCCATGACATCACAGTTCCCCTGTGACATCACATCTCTCCTATGACATCACAACCTTCGTGTGACATTGCATCTCCCCTATGATGTCACATCCATCATGATATCACACCTCTTCTGCGATCTCATATCATCCCTGTGACATCACACCCTTCCTGTGACATCACGTCCTCCCCGGACATCACACCTCCCCTATGACATCACACCTCCAGTGTGACATCTCATCTCCCCTAT
>NW_020929949.1:0-6508 GCF_003984885.1 Neopelma chrysocephalum | reverse complement strand
GCCTGCAGTTCGCTGGTGTGGTCGGTAGGGGGCGCTGCCGGGTCACCGAAGGCGCAGGGCCTGCAGTTCGCTGGTGTGGTCGGCAGGGGGCGCCGCCGGGCTCCGGCAGCCACCACTGGGAAAAGGGGCCTGGGGCCAGTCCCAGACCACGGGAGAAGCCAAAAGGAAGATGGGGGACCCCCACCCCCCTCAAATGGAGGGAAAAAAAGGCAGGAAGGCAGTTCGCCCCTAGGGACTCACTGCAGTTCCCAGGTGGTGGCGTCCCAAGAAGCCCCCTTTCCTCCCAGCAAGCACAGAGACTCTCCGATGAAACACAGCAGATTCGGGCCGGGGCCAAGAGGCAGCCCCCAGGCCAAGCTGAAATCAGCAGTCCAGGCCAGCCAGGGCAGGCAGCCAGGCAAACAAGCTTCCAGGCCTTCTCTCCGAAAATGCTCCGCACCCAGACCCTGTCTCCGTCCTCCCGAGAGGACCCCGCAGGACTGCCCCTCTCCCCTCCGAGCAGAGCCAGCCTTCCAATGGGCCATTAGCCAGGAATGTAGCCAGGCTGGCTAAATCCTTTGTGAAACTAATGGCCTTCCCTCCCCCTTCCCTGTTTGGTACTCCGTTTCTCTTACAGGGAAGCAGGGAAAGAGAAAATTCCTCTCTCAGATTATAACCTATAACATTATCCACCCCTAATTTTTCTTTCCCATGCTTCCACACTTTATCAGATTGAGTTTTTAAACTTCATACGTACATGCATTATTCTAATTATGTACACATCTACTAATAGGTATATACAAATACAGATACAGAGTTGCATACAGATGCAAATATACAGTTACAGCCGGTTCATCCGAGCATAAGGTCCCCTTGGGGTATACACCGGGTTTCTCCATCTTCCTGCATCACCCACCAGGTGCAACCAGGCCCCTGGGCAAAAACAATCCCACAAATAGGTTTGCTTTTGCTCGAGGCAGGGTTAATCCAAACCTTTTTCCCTAACATACCCCTCAAATGAACCACTGGGACCTTGTCTCCATCCACGGTGTGGAGGGACTCTGATTGGGCAGGGCCGGCTCGGTTGATGGAGCCTCTGGAGTTGACTAACCATGTAGCCTTTGCTAGATGCTGATCCCACTGCTTGCATGTCCCCCCACCCAACGCTCTCAGGGTAGTTTTCAACAGTCCATTATGCCGTTCAACTTTCCCCGCTGCTGCTGCATGGTATGGGATATGGTACACCCACTCGATGCCATGCTCCTCTGCCCAGGTGGCAACTAAGTTGTTCTTGAAATGAGTCCCATTATCTGACTCGATGCGCTCTGGGGTACCATGTCGCCACAGGACTTGTTTTTCAAGACCTAGGATGGTATTTTGGGCAGTGGCATGGGGCACTGGATGCGTCTCCAGCCATCCAGTGGTGGCTTCCACCATGGTGAGTACATAGTGCTTACCTTGGCGGGTTCGTGGCAGTGTGATGTAATCAACTTGCCAGGCCTCCCCATATCTATACTTACTCCAACGTCCACCATACCATAGGGGCTTCAGTCTCTTAGCCTGTTTAATGGCAGCGCAGTTCTCACAGTCATGGATAATCTGGGAAATAATGTCCTTGGTCAAGTCCACCCCTCGGTCTCGTGCCCATCTGTGGGTGGCATCTCTGCCCTGATGGCCTGAGGCGTCATGGGCCCACCGTGCTAGGAGCAACTCTCCTTTGTGCTGCCAGTCCAGGTCCACCTGTGACACCTTGACTTGTGCAGCTCGGTCTGCCTGTTCATTGTTGCAATGTTCCTCATTGGCTCGGCCTTTGCACACATGGGCATGTATGTGGCGGACTCTCACAATCAGCTTCTCTGTCCGGGTAGCAATGTCTTGCCACATATCAGCAGCCCAGATGGGTTTTCCCCTGCGTTTCCAATTGGCCTTCTTCCATCTGTCCAACCATCCCCACAGAGCATTGGCTACCATCCATGAGTCAGTGTAGATGTAAAGCTTTGGCCACTTCTCCCGTTCCGCAATGTCCAATGCCAACTGGACAGCTTTGAGCTCTGCGAATTGGCTCGATTCTCCTTCTCCTTCAGTAGCTTCTGAAATTTGTCGGGCGGGGATCCGTACAGCTGCTTTCCATCTACATTTTGTTCCTACAAGGTGACAGGAACCATCAGTGAAAAGGGCGTAGCGTCTTTCTTCTTTTGGTAGCTTATCGAAATCTGGGGCTTCCTCAGCCCATACCACCTGCTCTTCTTCTTCATCTGCTAGACCAAAACTCTCACCTTCCAGCCAGTTCGTGATGATTTCTACGATCCCAGGGCGATTCAGATTTCCAATACGGGCGCGCTGCGTGAGCAGAGCGATCCACTTACTCCATGTAGCATCAGTGGCATGATGTGTAGAGGGCGCCTTTCCCTTAAACATCCAGTTCAGCACTGGTAGTCGAGGTGCCAGAAGGAGCTGTTCTTCTGTGCCAATCACCTCTGAGGCAGCTTGTACTCCTTCATAAGCTGCTAGGATCTCCTTCTCTGTTGGGGTGTAGTTGGCCTCGGATCCTCTGTAGCTTCGGCTCCAGAACCCAAGTGGGCGGCCCCGGGTCTCGCCAGGCACCTTTTGCCAGAGGCTCCAGGAGAGACCTTTATTCCCAGATGCAGAATAGAGTACGTTTTTCACATCTGTTCCCGTTCTGACTGGCCCAAGGGCTACAGCGTGTGCAATCTCTTGTTTAATCTGTTCGAATGCCTGTTGCTGTTCAGGGCCCCACTGGAAATCATTCTTCTTGCGGGTTACCAGATAGAGAGGGCTTATAATTTGGCTGTACTCTGGGATATGCATCCTCCAGAAACCTATGGCACCCAGGAAAGCTTGTGTTTCCTTCTTGCTGGTCGGTGGGGCCATTGCTGTGATCTTATCGATGACTTCTGTCGGGATCTGACAATGCCCATCTTGCCATTTCACCCCCAGGAACTGGATCTCTCGGGCAGGCCCCTTGACCTTACTCTTCTTTATGGCAAATCCGGCTCTAAGGAGGATTTGGATGATTTTCTTTCCTTTCTCAGAAACCTCTTCTGCTGTGTCCCCCCATATGATGATGTCATCAATATACTGCAGATGTTCTGGAGCTTCACCCTTCTCTAGTGTGGCCTGGATCAGTCCGTGGCAGATGGTGGGACTGTGTTTCCACCCCTGGGGCAGTCGGTTCCAGGTGTACTGCACGCCCCTCCAGGTGAAAGCAAACTGTGGTCTACACTCTGCTGCTAAGGGAATGGAGAAGAATGCGTTCGCGATGTCAATGGTGGCATACCACTTCGCTGTCTTGGACTCCAGCTCATACTGGAGCTCCAACATGTCTGGAACAGCAGCACTCAGTGGTGGGGTAACTTCATTCAGGCCACGATAGTCCACAGTCAATCTCCATTCTCCATTAGACTTACGCACAGCCAGATGGGACTGTTGAAGGGTGAGTGGGTCTTGCTGATCACCCCTTGGCTCTCCAGCTCATGGATCATCTTATGGATGGGGATCACAGAGTCTCGGTTTGTCCGGTACTGCCGACGATGCACTATTGTAGTGGCAATTGGCACTTGCTGTTCCTCAACTTTCAACAACCCCACGGCAGAAGGGCTCTCCAAGAGACCAGGCAGCGAGTTCAAATGTTTAGCTGCCTCTACCTCCACAGCAGCTATTCCAAAAGCCCATCTATGTCCCCTGGGGTCCCTGAAGTACCCGTTCTTGACATAGTCAATGCCCAGGATACATGGGGCATCTGGACCAGTCACAATGGGGTGTTTCTGCCAGTCTTTCCCAGTCAAGCTCACCTCAGCTTCCACCATGGTCAACTCTTGGGACCCTCCAGTCACCCCAGAAATGGAAATAGTCTCTGGTCCCACATGTCCTGAGGGCGTTAACGTACACTGAGCGCCAGTATCAACCAAAGCCTGGTATTTTTGTGGGTCTGACGTGCCAGGCCATCTGATCCACACAGTCCAATAGACACGGTTGTCCCGTGCCTCTACCTGGCTAGAGGCAGGGCCCCTCTAACACTGGTCTTCGTCCTGCCAGTCACCATCTTCCTCTTGTGAATGCCGACAGGAGGTACCCTCTAGAGGGTCAGATCCCTGCCCACAGGATACTGGCACGGCACTCACTTTCACAGACTTCCTTTTTTCTTTCTCTTTTAACTCTTGTACTAGGGCTGCTAGAGCACAGGTAGGTTTCCTGTCCCATCGTCTCATGTCTTCTCCATGGTCAGTCAGGAAGTACCACAACTCAGTTCGTGAGGTCTGTCCGCTCTCTTTAGCTGGGGGCCGTCTGGTTCTCACTGGGGCCACATGGGAATTGTTTCCCTCAATCCTCTCTTTCAGTCTCTCCTGATTATCTTTCAGTCTCTCCTGATTATCTTTCAACCCTACAGTTAATTCCTTGAGCTCCTTCATCATTGTTTCTACAGTGGAGATGCGGGTCTGTAGCGGTCCTTCGATCATACTGTTGTACAATCGAAGTTGATTTATTATAGACATCACTGGCTCCCGCTTCTCCCCAGCCTGCAATGATGTCAGGTAACCTTTATGTGTGGCCGGCCCCATACGTGTGAAGCTCCACCACATCTGGGGTGTACACTTAACCTTGTCAGGATCGTTGGTGGGTTGCCCATCCCCTCCGAACAACACTTCTAGCAGTGCCATTTCCCTCAGACGTAGGATCCCTTCCTCTATGGTCTTCCACCTCGTGGTATAATGATTGGCCTGCAAGGAATCTCTGTAGATGAACCTCTCCCTCACACCATCCAAAATCCGTGCCCAGAGGGACAGGGACTTCGATTCCCTCACAAATGCCTCCTCAATACCCACATCCTGGGCAATAGACCTCAAGAACCTCGCTTCACTGCCATCAAGGTTTATGGCATCACCTGTGGAGTCCCAAACTCGGATCATCCAGGTCAGGACGGGCTCATTGGGGCGACGAGCAACGTCTGCCCGTAAGCTTCGGAGGTTATTATACGATAAAGACTCAGTGATGATTTCTGGCTCTGGAGCAGCCGCCTGTGAGGGTCCGGCCTCCCCATCATTGTCAACTGGGCAAACTGATTTGGCTTTATATTTCTTCCTCTGGATAGGGGCAACCTCCGTTGGCTTGGCCTGCCCCTCTGATTTGGCCTTATCCTGAGTCACCTTGGTATTAGGGGCAACCTCTGTTGGCTTGGCCTGTCCCTCTGATTTGGCCTTATCCTGAGTCACCTTGGTATTAGGGGCAACCTCCGTTGGCTCGGCCTGCCCCTCTGATTTGGCCTTATCCTGAGTCACCTTGGTATTAGGCATTTTGGTTTCATCTGTTCCTTTTCCCTGAAACTGCTGCACCATACTGAGCAACTTCCAGTAAGCAATGGCCAAGGCCCCACATGCAGCTGCCAACTGCCTCTCCATGGATCCATCACGACCTCTCTCTCTCACGGCTTTCATTATTTTTGTAGGGTTCAAGAGTTGTTCAAGGGTGAGCTTCCACGTTGTGGGGACTGAACAACTTTCTAAGAATTTACCCATATCCTCCCATAATCCATGCCACACGAGGTTTTCTATCCCTGGGGCAGGCGCCTGGGTGCTCTCTCGGTAATTCATGGCCTTGGCTACGTATATTAGGCATATTGTGTTGACGCAAACTAGGATGTAAACCCCAACAAGTAAAACATCTCTGACATCTAAAGAGAGTTTAAACATGCTAAAGGCCGTTGTATTGTATTCAAAGGGGAACTGAATAAAGGACTGGGCAAACACATTCCCCTGTGTTTCTCCGTAGGAATGGGTGCTATTATCCTTAAAACCCCAGAGGAAACAGCTTAGGCTAGAACAGTAGCGCATCCTTGAGGACATATTTCGGATGAAAATCACAGGCGCTGAGTTTGCCGTATCATAAACCCAATGCATGATCTCAAAGGCACTTATCGCAATGTAAGTACTAGTATCTGAACTGAAACACATTGACAGGTGGGACAGATATCTTGGCATGGTTACATGCCAGAGGAAAGCAACAACCCCTAACATCATGGTGCCTACAGGTTCAAAACACACGTCAAATCACACAAGGGGTTCAAAACACGCGAAACTCACACAAAGGGTCGTTATTCTTTTTCCACCTTTCCTCTTTCCAGGCCCCACATTGGGCGCCAAAAAATGTCACAGTCTGAAAAGACTGGAAGGTTTGCCAAAGAGGATGAGCTATGGGACAAAACAAAACTCCTCTCTCTCTCAGCAATTGTGGATCCAAAATTTACGGGGCCTTACTCGAGGAAGTGTGGAAAACAGAAGAGATAACAACCCTTTATTAAAAGATATATGTATGTCAGCAAAACAGTTAAGAACAGTAACAGAACACAATAAAACTATACAGTGGTCCTAGAAAAGCAAAGTCTGGTAAATACTTCTCTGTCCTATTAGCGCAGTCCTAATTGTGGCCTGCAGGGGCACTGTTGGATCGCAGAGGCGCAGAGCCTGCAGTTCGCTGGTGTGGTCGGTAGGGGGCGCTGCCGGGTCACCGAAGG
>NW_020929948.1:0-6087 GCF_003984885.1 Neopelma chrysocephalum | reverse complement strand
AATGATGAGCTTATGCTTGGAATATTTATGAGGCTAATTATTAACCTTTATAAGCATGGAGCTTACAGCAATAAAGTTGGATTAGTCATGATCAATACTGTGGTCGTGTGATACTTTCCCGTCGTCTGCAACAATTGGTGACCCCGTGACGTGATAAACGACGTGATAAACGGCTAAAAGGGGGAATCCACGGTTGGGATGGCATGGTGTCGGAGCCTTAAGCAGCGAGGCTGGTCAAAAAGTCAAATTGAGGAGTGACTTGGACCTGGAACTGGTCAAAAAGTCGGCAGAGATAGCGGCTTCGGACCCGGATCAAAAAGTTGGCAACTGCAACTTCGGATCCTTGAAGCGTCACCTGGGACGAGTTCTACCGTTACGTGCTGCTGAACCCTGGAGGCTGCAAGAGCACGCTAAAAAATAGGTAAAATATGGAAAGGGAAGCAGCATATAGTTTATTTTCTGAATTTTTGCAGAAAAAGGGTATTAAAGATATAGATTTAAAAAAGGAATTACCAGGGTTGCTTGCTTTCGGGTATGCAAAAGGCTGTTTTATTAACCCACACACCGTGCATTCTTTAGAAGAGTGGTGAAAGTTTGGAGATAAAATATGTGAGGCCATCTAGATGAGGATAAAGTTGCAAAAAAGCTGGGAAAGCTTTGGAGGGTGGTGAATGATACATTGTTGCAACATGAGGCAGAGAAACGAGCTGCAGAGCAAGCTCGAGGCATGCAGCAACAAAACAGAGATTGGTTCTCTATTTCTCCGATTCCCCCTGCAGTTCAATCAGTCATGCTCCCAGCACAGCCGTCTGCTCCCCCTCCTAATGAAAACACGGCTCCCCCTTCTGCAACCCCTCCTGACCCTCCTGCCCCTGCAGAACTTTTAAGCAATAATGCTGATCCATTGCTGGAGCCACCAGCACCCCCTCCTCCTGCTTTAGATGCTGTGATGCCTGTCCCTGGGGCAAGCGCTGACTCGGCGGAGGCCATAGCTAAGGAGCGGAGAGACACGTGGGCAGCGATTGCTAAACATTGCCTGTCAGGAGAATTGCAGGTGGCAGAGGGCATGGCCTTTCCAGTTATTTATAATCAAGTGCCAGGGGGAGGACTAAATGCTACTATAACTCCATTAGATTGGAAACTTTTGACACAGCTGTCAGTGAATTTGGTTTGCATGGAGAACTTGTTAAACAAATGTTAGATTATTTCTGGGCCACTCAACTTTTGCTACCCTCAGATCTCCGTTCCATATCAAGAATGATACTCACAGAACATCAGCAACTTTTGTTTAACGCTTATTGGCAAGCGTATGTTAATGAAAGTGTTGCTGTAATCAGACAACAGGGAGATCCTTTGCACGGCGTTACAGCAGATGAACTAATGGGAACAGGTCTATATTCCCGAACGGAAGCACAGGTACATATTGGGGCAGATAAAATCAGAGAGGCAATGGACCTTGTAAGGAAAGCATTAAATAGAGTCAAAGAACCAGGGGGAGTGCCATTATATATGAGCTTAAAACAGGGAAGGAATAAATCTTTTGGTGAATATGTTGACAAGTTAACAGCTGCTATCACAAAGGCTGGAGTCCCAGATTATATGAAGGGAACTATGTTAAAGCAGTGTGTTTTGCAGAATGCTAACTCAATGGTTAAACAAGTAATAAATACATTGGGTCCTTATTGGACTATTGAAGAATTATTAGACAAAGTATTACAAATACCTACAGGAGAGAATGCATTTTTAGTCAATGCTATTCAGGATTTTGCTAAAGGGCTTAAAGAACAGACTCAGGACTTAGTTAAGGAGCTTAAAGAACAGGCTCAAAGTTCCCAGACTCAGGTGTTGGCAGCTCTTGCACCCCTCCAGGGAAAGGCTAATAACTCCACAGATGGAAAAACTCGATTAAAATGCTATCGATGCGGAGCTACTGGACACTTTTGAAGGGAGTGCCGAGCAACAGGAATTTGGTGCCAGCAGTGTCAGAACTCCACCCACAACACTTCTGCTTGTCGGAGCCAGTCGGGAAACTCACGGCGGAGCGCGAGGAATTGCAGTGGCCGCGCGCAGACACAAGTCGTCGCTGCAGCACAGATAACCCCAGCCAGCAACTTTTCACCGAACAATCCATTTCACGGACAGGAGAACAGCAACCTGCCGCAACCACAGCCTCAGCCAATGCTTTCGGATTACAACCTGCCACAGCCGGTAGCCTCGGATTGGATTTGGCAACAACAATAGAAGTCACCTTGCTATCCACCCAACCTCAAAAAATTCCCACCGGTATCTACGGGCCTTTGGTAATAAATAAACAAGCGTATGGTGCACTGTTAATTGGGAGATCATCGGTGAGCCTTGCTGGATTATTTGTGCTGCCTGGATTAATTGATGCTGACTACACTGGACAGATAATGGTTATGGCATATACTATTTTTCCACCTG
The DNA here is from genome assembly GCF_003984885.1 of Neopelma chrysocephalum. Classification (NCBI taxonomy): domain Eukaryota; kingdom Metazoa; phylum Chordata; class Aves; order Passeriformes; family Pipridae; genus Neopelma; species Neopelma chrysocephalum. Next base: position 3,645 of record NW_020929948.1, on the reverse strand, counting down.
TGAGGATTCCTAAAGGACAACGTATTGCTCAATTAATACCTTTGCCTCAGTTAACAAAACCTTTAACCAACGACCGACAACTGATGCAATGCGGAGATCGTGGATTTGGTTCTACAAGGGGACTTACCTTACTGACACTGGATTTAAGTGAGAGGCCAAAACATAAAGTTACAATTATTTGGAAGGATCAAACAAAAACACTGGATGCTTTACTAGATTCAGGAGCTGATTCCAGCATAATAGCACCTCATTGTTGGCCTAGACACTGGCCTCTGCAACCTGCTACTACAACTGTGACTGGCATTGGGGGTGCCTCAATTGCTATGCAGACTCCTACTGTAAACATCGAGGTGGAGGGTCGTGTGGCCAGTGGTGTCCTGTCTGTTGTACAGCTTCCACCAACAGTACAATGCTTAATCGGGAGAGATGTTTTAACACAAATTGGGATGAAACTCTCCAATGATTACCCTTTGGGGGGAATAGCCATTGCTTGGTCTTTCCCAATTCCTATTACTTGGATTGTTGATACTCCAGTATGGGTTAAGCAATGGCCTTTAAAACGGGAAAGCCTGGAAGCTGCTCATGGATTAGTACAAGAACAAATTGATCAAGGACATTTAAAACTTTCTACTAGTCCCTGGAATACACCCATATTTGTAATAAAGAAAAAGTCTGGAAAATATCGATTATTACATGATCTGAGAGCAGTTAACTCACAAATGGAAGCCATGGGGGCTTTACAGCCTGGACTACCAAATCCTGCAATGCTTCCCATGGATTGGTCTTTACTGATTATAGACTTAAAGGATTGTTTCTTTACAATTCAATTGCACCCTTGGGATACTAAACGTTTTGTTTTTACATTACCTGCTATTAACAGAGAAAGGCCTGATCACGATTTGAGTGGACAGTATTACCACAAGGAATGAGGAACAGTCCAACTTTGTGTCAGCTATATGTGGATAATGCATTACAAGCTCTACGACGCCGATGGCCGGATTGTATAATTTATCACTACGTAGATGATATATTGTTTTGCCAGCCTGAGGAGTTTGTACCCCAACAAATACAAATAATTCGCAAACATTTGGAACAATATAAATTAATAATAGCAGATGAAAAAATTCAAACGACAGAACCATGGAGATATCTAGGTTGGACTATCTCTCGACATGCTGTTATCCCACAGAAATTGGTATTTCAATCAAAATTGCGCACTGTAAATGATGCACAGAAACTTCTTGGTGATTTACAGTGGCTACGTCCTGTTGTAGGAATCCCTGCTGACCTTTTGGCTGAGTTGCGACCCCTATTAAAAGGAACAGACCCAACAACCAAAATTACTGTCACAAAGCACCAACAACTCATACTCCAACAAATTTTAGATTGTGTCACTCAGGACCGTGTTCGGAGAAGACAATGGGATCTACCTTTAGAACTTACCTTTTGGGCTGATAAACGATACATTTTGGGTGCTATTACACAATCACAAACAGAAACGGGGGAGGATATAGGGGTTTTAGAATGGTTATCAACTAGCATACAACAGTCTAAAACACTTTTACAAAAAATTGAAATGTTGGCAGCCCTGATAAAAAAGGGTAGAGAGCGTGTGTTACAAATTGATGCTCAAGAGCCTGCACGCATACGATTACCAATGCAGAAAAATGATCTTGATTGGTACCTATGTACTAATGAGGATCTTCAAGAAGCATTATTAGGACTGACATGTCCCATAATTACCAGTAGACTAAACAATGTCCCTACAACATGGATTGGTTCTTGGCAATGGATACTGAAACCTAAAAAACAGGAACAACCAATTCCACATGCACGAACAGTTTACACAGATGCTGGCAAAAAATCTCACACTGCTGCCTTAACCTGGTTAGAGAAAGGAGAATGGAAGCATGAAATTTTAACAGGAGAACCTACAGATTCATTACAAACTTTAGAGTTGTTAGCAGTGGTCAGAGCATTAGCTAGCATGAATAGACCCCTTAATATTGTTACTGACTCATTCTATGTAGCAGGGGTAGTTAATCGGATAGAAGGGGCCCTAATTAAAGAAGTCCCGAATAAGAGGCTCTTTCAGTTATTTTGTCAATTATGGTTAGCAGTAACTAACAGAGATCATGACTATGCTGTCATACACGTACAAAGCCATAAATGGGACATTGGGTTGGGTGAAGGAAATGCTAGGGCGGACAAATTAGTTTCTATGGCTACAGAGGATGAGGAAGAATTTACCAAAGCGCAGAAAGATCATGAACAATAACATCAAAATGCCAGAGGACTAAAGAGAATGTATGACATCACCTTAAATGATGCTAAAAACATTGTTCGATCCTGTCCAACATGTAGCAATCATAATGGTGGTGTAGGACTGGGTATGGGAGTAAATCCCAGAGGGTTAAAGAGTAATGAAATCTGGCAAATGGATGTTATACATTATGCACCTTTTGGAAGATTTAAATATATACATGTGTGTATTGACACATATAGTCATTTTATGCGGGCTACAGCTCAAACAGGGGAAAAAGCTTTACAAGTAGAAAGACATTTATGTGAATGTTTTGCTGTGATGGGGAAACCACAACAGATAAAAACAGATAATGGACCTGCCTATGTAGGTACTAGAGTAGGCCAATTTTTGAAAAAGTGGAAAATCACTCACCGCACAGGTATTGCTCACTCTCCCACAGGACAAGCAATCATAGAAAGGGCTCACTACACATTAAAAACGTATCTTGAAAAGCATAAAAACATTATTGATATTAAGAAAAGATTAAGCAAGGTACTGTTTGTCCTGAATCATTTATGCATTTTTGGAGATCAAAAAGATCCTCCTGTAACAATTCATTATACATTAAAACAGGATACAAAGAAACCTGAAGAGGTGTGGGTCAGATTTAAAGATCCACGTACAGGGATTTGGCAAAATCCAGCAAAGGTACTCTATTGGGGAAGAGGTTATCTTTGTGTTTCTTCACCACAGGGACCTCTTTGGATACCTGCCAAGTGGACTCGAGCTGCTGTGAATGTCTCGAGCCCTGCTCATAACAGAGACAGCGAGAAGGAGAGTAGAGGAGAAGATTCGGATACTACTTCTACCACGAGTGTATGCAATTAAAGGGTTGTCCAAGAATTTGCAAAGGGAAATTAATGAATGTAATAGTTATGAATCATATATTCTGCTACTGAATTCACTGTATCTATTTTCATTAAGAGAGTTTGGTACACAGCACTGTTTCAAATGCAAAGAGCCAGGTTGTTTGGCTTGGATTGCTTTTAGATGTAAAACCTGTGGAGGCAAGTGGTGGCGTGAGCAACTTAACCTGTCAGGAATTTGGTGTAGAAACTGTGCTTTTACATTCTCATTAGATGTGGAAGATATTGCAGAAACCTGGTTGGTAGAGAGACGACACGAGAAAGATTCTATAGCTCTGGTCTCACGCTAAAGCAAGAAAATTATTAGAAGGTCACTGCTCACTGTGTTTGTGAAACTGCATTGTCTAAGAAACTGTAAGGCTGCATTGTCTGCTGTGAAGCTGTATTGTTTAAGAAACTGCATACGTGATAGAAAAATTAGAGCAACAGGATGGGAAAGGTAGAGAAAGTAGCAAGTAGCAAATAAAGTAACTA
>NW_020929947.1:0-9366 GCF_003984885.1 Neopelma chrysocephalum | reverse complement strand
ATTCCCGCAGGGGTCCTCCCCGGCCAACCCCTGGGCGGGGCATTCCCGCAGGGGTCCTCCCCGGCCAACCCCTGGGCGGGGTATTCCCGCAGGGGTCCTCCCCCGAGGGGGTCTTCCCATAGGGGTCCTCCCTGCCCGGCCAGCCCCTGGCCAGGAATTCCTGCAGATTTTTCCGCTGCCTCTGGGATAAGTATTTCCTGGGTTTCAAGTTTAGTATTTTTTGTTGAGTTTTGGCAAAGTGTGTATAATCTTATTAATTAATTACAATGGGAGTTGCGGGAAGTAAAACAACTGTAAAGGAGAAGGGAAAGAAAAAAATCAGAAAAAATACCTAATATTCCCCAAGACTCCCCCTTAGGCAGAATGTTAGAGACATGGGACGAAGCCAGATGGACTCGGAGAAAAAATAAGGCAACTATGATACAATTTTGCATATATGAATGGACAAAAGAACCAATAAAATCAGACTACCTTATCTGGCCCCAATTTGGCTCCTTTGACAGCTGGATTTGTCAAGCCCTTAATATCTATGTCAATAAAAAAGAACCATTGAACCAAGAAGAAAGCGCTTATGCGGCATGTTGGTTAAAACCCATAAAACTCTTTCCAGTTACTGTAAACAGTAAAACAAACAAAAACGAGAAGAAGAAAAAAGGCCCAAATTGGGATCCAATAGAAGAGTGTTTAGGCAACCCCCCTCCATACAACCCAGATAGAAACCAAGCTAATGGAGCACAAGATCTAAACAGGACTCCTCCTCCTCCTCCTCCCCCTTCTCCTCCTCCTCCTCCTCCCAGCCCTCCTCCTAGTCCCCGTCAAACGCGAAGAAGAAGAAAAGAACAAGAGTCAGAAACACCAGGAAAACTTTATCCCCTCAGAGAAGTTCCCATGCACGGAGCACAAGGAGGGGTGGGATATGTAAACGCTCCCCTTACCAGTACAGAAGTAAGGGAGTTCCGAAAGGAAATGAAGAAGTTACTAGAAGACCCACTAGGGCTAGCAGAACAATTGGACCAATTTTTAGGCCCGAATGTATTCATGTGGGACGAAATGCAATCTATAATTAAGAGTTTATTCACTGTAGAAGAAAGAGAGATGATTCGAACCGCAGGGATCCGAGTATGGAACAGAGAACACCCCCAAGGAGTAAATGGTCAAGACGGGGAACAGAAAATGCCCGTAGCTCGCCCGAATTGGGATCAGAACACAGATGAAGGGAGGCAAAATATGATTGATTATCGTAATTGTATCATTAAAGGAATTAAAAAGGCGGTCCCTCGAGGGCAAAACTCAGCCAAAGCCTTTGATGATCGACAAAATAAAGATGAATCACCATCAGAATGGTTAGAAAGACTAAAAAGAAATATACAACAATATTCAGGGGTGCAACTAGACTCTCGAACAGGACAAGAACTATTAAAGGTCTGTTTTGTAACACATTCTTGGCCTGATATTAAGAGGAAATTAGAAAAGATAGAAGATTGGAACGAGAAAGGATTGAACGACTTATTAAAAGAAGCCCAAAAAGCGTATGTCCGAAGAGATGAGGAAAGACAGAAGAATAAAATTGAAATAGTGATGGCTACAATAAAAGAGATGAATAAACAAACAACAGAACAAGAAGAAGAAGAAAAACCCCAAGAAGAACCCCAAAAAGGATATAGCCATAGACCTAGAAACCAAAAGAAACAGAGGACCCAATATGCCAACAAGTTCACTAAGCGGTCAGACAGGAAGGAGGCAGAAAGAAAACCCCCAAATACGCAGGGTAGAAGACAAATCTGTTGCTACTACTGTGGAGAGGAAGGCCATATACAAAAAGAATGCAATAAGAAGCGGAAAGACATCCGAGTCTACCAATTACAAGAAGACTTAGAATAGGAAAGTCAGGGGTTCTTTCTCCTGGGGTCAGAAGAAAGAAAAGAACCCTTGATAAATTTAAAGATAGGACCCCAGGAGAAAGACACTACCTTTTTAGTAGACTCAGGAGCTCAAAGAACCTGCATAATCCAACCTCCACCAGGAATAAAAATTTCTAAACGCACAGTTACAGTAATGGGAGCGAAAGGAGAAAAATTCGAGGTACCCATAGCCCCAGCTGTAACCATAAAAGGAAATGGGAAAATAATTGAAGCAGATTTACTCATTACATCACAAGCTGGAGTGAATCTACTAGGCAGAGACCTAATGGGCATTCTAGGGGTGGGAATAGTACCCCAAGGGGAAGAGGTGACAGTCAAACTTTTTGTGTTGCGTGAAGACTTAGGGATAAATCCCCAAGTCTGGGCTGAAGATGGGAACAGAGGGAGACTGGAAATACAGCCCTTCAAAGTAGAATTGTACTCCAATATACCCATTCGCATTCGACAATACCCCATTCCCCTAGAAGGGAAAAAGGGTCTTCTACCAATAATAGAGAAATTAATTCGTGATGGCCTATTAGAACCCTGTATGTCACCATACAATACCTCCATCTTACTGGTGAAGAAAAGCGATGGAACTTACCGATTAGTCCAAGACTTGCGAGAAATCAACAAAATAGTTAGGGTACGTCATCCAGTTGTTCCAAACCCCTACACCATAATGAGTAGAATATCCCCCGAGTATGAGTGGTTCTCAGTAGTTGACTTGAAAGATGCATTTTGGACCTGTCCATTAGATGAAAATTCTCGAGATATCTTTGCCTTTGAATGGGAAAATCCAGAAACAGGAAGAAAACAACAACTAAGGTGGACAGTACTCCCACAGGGATTTTCAGAAGCACCCAACTTATTTGGACAAGCCCTAGAAACTGTGATGAGCAGGTTTGATACACAAGAAGGAACCGTCATCATACAATATGTAGATGATTTACTAGTGGCTGGAAAAACACAAAAAGAAGTAGAGAAAGAAACAGTAAGACTGTTAAACTTCTTGGGGGAACAGGGATTGAGAGTGTCAAAGAATAAACTTCAATTTGTGGAGAGAGAAGTAAAGTACTTAGGACATATTATAAAGAATGGGGGGCGTAAGCTAACCCCAGAAAGAATAAAAGGAATTTTAGACCTCCCTCTCCCAAGAACAAAAAAAGAGATCAGACAATTTTTAGGATTAGTGGGATTTTGCAGACTATGGATTCTAGATTACAGCAGTAAAACAAAATTCCTGTACGAAAAGTTGACAAATGACACGACACCCGAAAAAGCCTACCAAGCAGAATACTCCCCAGAAGAGGTGAAGGAATTTAACAAATTGAAAGAAATTTTAACCCAAGCCCCAGTGTTATCTTTACCAGATCTAAAGAAACCCTTTGATCTTTACGTGAATGCCTCAGAAGGGACTGCCAAGGGGGTGGTCACCCAAGATTGGGGGGGAGTCAGAAAGCCGGTGGGTTTCCTATCAAAAATATTGGACCCAGTAATCAGAGGATGGCCCGCCTGCGTCCAGGCGGTGGCTGCTACAGCCATACTGGTGGAGGAAGCAAGAAAATTAACATTTGGAGGAAAAATTAAAGTACACACTCCACATGCAGTAAGAGCAGTCTTAAGTCAAAAATCTGGAAGGTGGATGACAGATTCTCGAATTCTAAAATATGAAACCATATTAATGGAAAAAGATGACTTAAGCCTGACAACTAACTCATGTGTAGATCCATCTCAATTTTTGTATGGACAAGGAAATACCGAGAATGATATAACTGCACACAATTGCTTAGACATTATTGATTACCAAACAAAAATCAGAGAAGACTTATTAGATATCCCTATAGAGGGAGGAATACATTTGTTTACAGATGGATCATCAAAAATCGTAGAAGGGAAACGAAAAAGTGGTTATGCAGTAGTCGATGGAGAAGATCTCACAGTGGTGGAGTCGGGGACTCTGCCAAAGGACTGGTCTGCTCAAGCATGTGAAGTGTATGCAGTGATTAGTGCTCTACGTATAATTGGCAGTGGGATAGGAACCATATATACTGATTCCAGATATGCCTGGGGGGTTGCACATATATTTGGGAAAATCTGGCATGAGAGGGGAATGGTAACTTCCCAGGGGAAAGGTTTAAGTCATCGTGAACTTCTAGAGACCTTGTTGGAAGAAATCCAAAACCCACAAGAAATTGCCATTGTACATGTGAAGGGGCATCAAAGGGGAAAAGATATGATCTGTCAGGGAAACGCTCGAGCTGACCAGGCTGCCCAAGAGGCCGCTCTCAGCCTCAGGACACCTGAAGCAAAAATTATGGCCCTGATACCAGTTCCAGAAAAAGTATCCCAGCCAGTATTTACTGAAGTTGAACAACAAAAACTAATTGAAATAGGAGCCAAGAAAGACGAGGAGGGGAGGTGGTTTCTCTCAGATGGGAGACAGATACTATCAGAAGCAGTTACACGAGAAGTACTAAAGGAACTCCATAACAGCACACACTGGGGCACCCAAGCCTTAGTAGAAACATTTTTGAGAGCTTACGGGCACCTGGGGGTGTGTACTGTTGCTAAACAAATAACAAGCCAGTGCATGATTTGTCAAAAAGTAAACAAAAGGGTACAAAGAGCTCGCTCCCTTGGAGGTCGAGAACTTGCAGTTAGGCCCTTTCAGAGAATACAAGTAGATTTCACCGAATTTCCTCCTGTACAGAGATGGAAATACTTATTGGTAATTGTAGATCACTTAACTCATTGGGTAGAAGCATTTCCAGTCTTAAAAGCCACGGCTCAAAGTGTAGTTAAAACATTATTAGAACAAGTGGTTCCCAGATTTGGACTACCCGAAACCATAGATTCAGACCGGGGATCACATTTCACTTCAAAGATTCTAAAATTAACGTGCGAGGCTCTACAAGTCTCGTGGCAACATCATACCCCGTGGCACCCCCAGAGCTCGGGGAGAGTGGAACGAATGAACCAAACTCTGAAACGAACCATAACCAAAATCGCCCTGGAAACAGGGCTGCCATGGACAAAATGTTTACCGCTAGCACTCTTCCGGATCAGGACAGCCCCCAGAAGAGACCTAAATATATCTCCCTATGAGATGTTATTTGGGCTGCCTTATCCATCATGCCATAAAACCCACCAAAGTCCAACTCTGGAAATAGGCGAAAAATACCTCAGAGAATATGTCACAACAATAGCCAAGAGGTTAGACGACCTCAGGCAACAAGGACTACTTCCCCAAACTGTTAAACTAGAGATGAAAATACACAACATTTCAGTGGGAGATTGGGTTCTGATAAAAACATGGAAAGAAGAACCTCTCAAACCAGAATGGGAGGGGCCATACCAAGTGGTATTAACCACTGAAACAGCAATACGAACTATAGAGAAGGGGTGGACCCATAGTACAAGAGTCAAAGGGCCTATAACACCCCCTTCCTCCACTCCCGAGTGGAAATGCCAAGGAGAGTACCCAAAACTGAAAATAACCCGAAAGTAAAATTTTGTTTTTACAGTCTCCAGGAGAGGACAACAGCTGAGAAACACCGCTCCCAACAACAGAAATTGGAAACCCAGCACGAAGGAGTGACTACTGCTACTAAGACCCATAGTTTTTAGAGAATGATTGTGCATTAGGAAATAAATAACCAACCAACAAAATTTTTTTAGTGTTATTAAGTGCCAAGCTATACTTGAGCGCAAAGATAGAGCAATAAAGAGCAATAGAGGGCAAGACCAGATTAGCCTCTATACTTGCCACAAGAAGATCTTCCCATCCTGCTGTCGGCTGCAATCCGATAGGCATGGACAGTGGAGGTATATGCTATACTGGACCTCTACTTGTCTTAGCTGCGCTCCTGCTAGTGGTTGTTGCCAATGACCACTGCCAAAAATGTTACCAAAATGCATACTACGAAACAGGTGTGGTAACCATCTTTATGGCACATGAGTATGTGAACGAAGTTTGTTATGACAAGGAAAAATTAGAAACCTGTGTGATAGGCAACAGACGCTATGGGATAGCACAAAATTTAGGACCAGAAGGGACACGACTAGGACTAAGTTGTCCCGTCAAAGAAACTTGGATTTGCTGGGATATCACTAACGAATGGGGGGCCCCTGAAATAATAATAGAAGAAATCATTGAAAATACTGAGAGAAAACAATCCAAGAACCACCCGCTATCACAGTTAAGTAGCTTATATTCTGAACTGACAGGAGAGATGGATGGAAATTTTGAGCCCCCGGCAGTAGGACAAAATCTATTTGTTGATCTAGCGGAAAAAATTGCTAAAGGGTTAAGAGTAAGTCGATGTTGGGTATGCGGAGGGCCTTTAATGGCAGAAGAATGGCCCTGGAGAGGTTTTAGTCTGGATGCCCAAGAAATACTCAAAGGAAACTACACATTTTCTCATAATAAAGTGAATAGACCAGAAGGATGGATATTAAGCTCCACAGTAATAGGGAGAGATTGTATACGGAGAACAGGACCACACTTTGTATACCCAGTTGGAGAAACCCCTTGCAAGCGAACCCTAAAAACTAACTCCACTCACAGTGAGTATTTCCCACAAGCCCCAACTAACTATTGGTCAGGGAAAAAGGGCCCCAACTGTGAGTGGGATGCAAACAAAAAACTATACCAATGTAATAAAACCAAAGTAAACCCTTTTTCCGGAATAATGGAAATATCAAAATTTTGGAAAAATGCTGATAGCCTGTCCAAACATTTTTGGAAAGCACCAAATGGATTTTTTTGGATTTGTGGAAAAAGGGCATATACAGTCCTACCAGAAAATTGGAGTGGTTGTTGTACCATAGGAATAATTTTGCCTGGATTTTTCCTATTGCCCTTGGAGAGTGGAGATGAATTGGGAGTCCCGTTATATGACTCCCTTAACCGAAAAAAAAGAGAAGTAAAAGGGAGAACACCTTACATTGGGATTACAGAACACTCAATAGGGGGAACCCAAAAATGGGGGGAGGAGGAGTGGCCTCCTGAGAGAATTATTGAGTATTATGGACCGGCCACATGGGCACAAGATGGTACATGGGGTTACCGTACACCCATTTATATGCTCAATCGAATTATACGACTCCAAGCTGTGGTAGAAATAGTTATAAATCAGACTGCAAAGGGATTAGAACTAATAGCTGAACAACAGCGCCAAAGTAGAGCAGCCATATACCAAAACAGATTGGCCCTAGACTACCTTTTGGCAGAGGAAGGAGGAGTCTGTGGGAAATTCAACACCTCAGACTGCTGCTTACAAATTGATGATAACTATGAAGCTGTAATGGAAATAGCCTCCAACATCCGAAAAATCACCCATGTCCCTGTTCAAAAATGGAACTCCATAGTTGATAAAGAATGGTGGGCTAACTTCTTTGGGGGGGCATGGTGGAAAAAAGTGGGATTCTTTTTATTATGTGCTGTCTCTGGATTATTGTTCATACCCTGTCTAATCTCATGTTTTATGAGATTAATTTCTAGTGTTGTCCAAGGGATGCAATTAACTGCCATGCCAATGGATCCGAAAACCACTACAGCTAGAGGCCCAGAAATCCAGAAAATCATGATCTTGCGACCAACCCCCAAACAGACGAAAGACATGGAGAAAGCACAGAAAGCACTGCTTGAGTGGGAACTTGCCAAGCAAACGAAAGAAATGAATAAGGCACAAGATATACTAACTGAGTGGGAACGAACTCGGAAAACCTAAAGACAATCAACAGAACAAGAGACTTATAATAAAACCATGAATAAAGACAAAAAGGGGGGATTATGAGAAATAAAATAATCTGGTTTTATTATAAGTAAATTTATGTAAGTGGGAAACAGGGGGTGTTGGGATTTTCTTCTTACCTCCCATTTAATTTTAGAAATATTCAGGCGCCTCGCGAAGATTGTAAGGTGAAAGGCTCCGTCAGGGCTGTACACCGAGGGAATATTGCGGCCGAGGTAGGATACAATATATAGATGGAAAAGTTACACCGGCCACATGTCTTTGTGTGCAAAAAGAACCCCCCTGTACAAGTACAGGGGGGTACGTCATCAATCAATCAAGCTGTACAGGGGGGTACGTCATGATCCAATCAGGTGGGACCAATCAAGTGGGATCAATCAAGCGGAACCAATCAGGCGGGAGGGTGACACCCACCCGCCGATTTGAAAATTACCCTTTAAGGTAAAATACTTGTTACCTGCTGAATATTCAAGAGATTGGGTAGCTGAAAAATACAAAAAGGAGCGGGCTCTTGGAGGGGGCGTGCTTTTCCAGGCCGGGTGGCTTGGGACTGCACCCAGCGCTGCAAATAAAGGATTCTTTTCTGTAAGTTTCCTTGTCCTGCAAGTGTTTTTTTGCCGTTTTATAAATTGATAAAAGAGATTTTTCTCACAATTTGGGGGCTCGTCCGGGATCCAACACCCGGCAGCCCTGGGCTGGGGGGCCAACATCCAGGAAGGCGCGCGCCCCGCCCAGCTTGGCGGTCCAAGGACGAGACCCCCCGGTCCAGGGCGGCTGCGGAAAAGGACCCAGGAAACACGGCTGCAGAACAAGGAAAACAGAAGAGCCGGCCGGCATATAGGATTTAAAAAGACCGTGGCAACACACGAACCACAGAAACCCGGTAAGGGAATCATTTAAGCCTAAAGGGGTGGATTGGGGTCCCTTGGGGGGCAAGTTTGGGTCCCTTGGGGGGGGACTAATTGGGCTTCGGGAGAGTGCGTGAGAGTGACTGAGACGCGCCTAAAGGCGTGAAGCGAGAGGGAGTCTTTCTAACTGCGTTTCCACGTCTCTCGCGAGAGGACTGGCCAGTGAAGAGACGAAGTGATTGGTGAGACGTAAGACTGAGAACTCCCGGGGGAGAGAACACGGGGGGGAATAAAAATTGAAAAAGATTAGTCTGGGGTAACTCGTAGTAGGGGTTTGATACGTTCTCAACAAGACCGGAGTGAGAGAAAATAAGTGTGTGTGTGTTCCCGGTGGAGGGAAATTGTTGCTGCCTTTGTTTAGTGGGGTGCCACGTGCTCAGAGGAGCGGAGGTGCAGCGTGCAGCGTGCTGTGCTGTGTGTGTCCCAGGTGGGGGCTGGGACAGTGATATTGTTGCTGCCTTTGTTTAAAGAGGTGCCTGCCTGCTCCGGAGGAGCGGAGGCAACGGTGTGCTCCGGTGGGGGGCAGAGCAGTGTGCTGTGTGTGTTCCCGGTGGAGGGGAACTGTTGCTGCCGTTGTTTAGTGGGGTGCCACGTGCTCGGAGGAACAGAGGTGCAGCGTGCTCTGGCAGGGACCAGAGAAGTGTACTGTGCTGTGTGTATCCCATGTGGGGGCTGAGACAGTGATATCGTCCTCCCCGGCCAACCCCTGGGCGGGGTATTCCCGCAGGGGTCCTCCCCGGCCAACCCCTGGGCGGGGCATTCCCGCAGGGGTCCTCCCCGGCCAACCCCTGGGCGGGG
>NW_020929946.1:0-5360 GCF_003984885.1 Neopelma chrysocephalum | reverse complement strand
TTTTCCACTCCTGAAACCATTTCCATCCTGATTCTTGCTCTTCCACATTTCCCCCTTTGTTGTTTGATTCATGCACGGCTAGAAAGATATTTTTTGTGATGGTCTTCTTGCAGCATGCTACGACACAGGAAATGGTTAAAAATAACACAAACAGAAAAAGCAAGATTTCAAAGCAGGTTAAAAGGATTTGCTTAAGCCAATTAGGTAGGCTGGGTAAATTTAACTTGTCAAATAAATCATCAGTGGAGAATTTTGGTGACATTCGTATGTCATTAACCAGATTTTGTAACTCTTTTATGCTTTTGAACACGGATTGGGAGTGCCTTTTAATGGGACTTCTGCTCATGGGCATGTTAGGTTCTTCCAATTTATTTTAAAAATTTAGTACATACATGACTTTGTCCAGTCTTTCTTGGGGGGTCATACCCATACTCCCCCTATTTTGTTTGATAATTAAATTGTTGATGTTCTGGTGAGTCCTTTTCACAATACCTTGTCCCCCAGCTATTGGGAAGAACAGCCATTCCCATAAGTAGAAGTCTTTTTAATCTCTAGTCTTTTTTTTTTTGTGATGGACCTGGGGGAGGATAAACCTGCATCTCCTTTTAAAAGCTCAAACAGAGACTGTAAACCAGTGGCTGTGATTCCCAATACAGGGTGTACCCAATTGATAGCTCCTAGCAGCTTCTGGAGGTCATTTAAATTTTGTACATTTTTATCAATTGTAATTGATTGTGGTCTGATAGTTTTTGAATTAATTTGGAGTCCGAGGTGCCTCCAGGGTGATTCCTTTTGTATTTTTTCAGGGGACATTTCTAAGCCATGAGAATTTAGAGCCAAAATAACCGATTTCAAAGTTTTTTCCACAGCCAATTCTGTATTTGCACAGATCAAAACATCATCTACATAGTGGAAGATTAAGGATTTGTTAAATTTCTGCCTGATTGGTGATAAAATTTCTGCAACAAACATTTGACAAAGGGTTGGTGAATTTTTCATCCCCTGAGGAAGCACTCACCCTGGAACCTGCGGTGAGGTTCACAAGAATTTATTGCTGGGACAGAAAATGCAAATTTAGCTGAATCTTCCGAATTCAGAAAAATATGAAAGAAACAGTCCGTGATATCAACAACCACCATGGGCCATTCAGCAGGTAGCATGGATGGAAATGGCATACCTTGCTGCAGGGCTCCCATGGGTTCCAGGACTTCGTTTACTTTATGCAGGTCCTGGAGAAACCTCCAGGATCCTGAGGACTTTTTGATGACAAACACTGGAGTGTTCCAGGGACTGGTGGAAGGCTCCAGGTGTCCTTTTGTCAATTCCTGATCAACCGATATGTTTAAAATTTGCAGCTTTTGGCTAGGCAAGGGCCACTAACTTACCCAGACCGGAACCTCAGTTTTCCAAGTCAGCTTGGGCAGCTGCAATCGCTCAGTGACCCTCCCTAAAAATCTGTTTGCAGTCCGATATGCCACTGCTCCATGGCATCCCATCCCCATAAAGTTACCGGTACGTTCAGTATGGATGGTTGGAGAGATGCACATCTGCCCTCTGGTCCCTAGATGCTAACCACTTCCAAACTTTGGGCTGGCTTGTTGTGAACCACCCACACCACTAAATTTAATGTTACTGCTGTGTGCTGGCCAGCTGGGAGGCCAGTCCCGGGAAGCGATTATGGTGATATCCACTCCTGTATCTAATAGCCCAGTGATAGTGGTCTTCTGTGGATTACAAAATCCTGAAAAGTAAACAGAACATGTTAGAAATGGTCTTTCTGCTTGTACAGCAGTCATCCAATTGACTTGTATTCCATCGCTGATCGTGAGCTCCTCATCTCATGACATGAGATTCATTAGAGCAGTTATGGAGATTGTCTTTGCCACTGGAGAACAGTCTTTTACTTCTATAGGTGGGAGGGAGACAAAAATACAAATAAAAATGTTATGTTCGTTAAGTCCAGTCAGCAATGTGGACAACACTGTAATTCCTCTCTCGAGTGCTGCTAAGTGTGAGATGACCAAATAGGTTTCTTTTGGGTCTAACTCAGGGTTGCAGATATTTCTGGGTGTAACTTGCATAATTTGTTCATCTGTTTTTAAGTTGGACTGCAGGGAATGGTAGGCTTAACATAATCCATTCTAATTGCTGTGGTTTGCTGGCACATGCTGAAAGGACGGGCTGCGAAGGATGGAACGCAGCTGAGGGGATGTTTGTGTCATAGCACCCCCCCCAACGCTGGCTGCCCCATTTCCCGACAGCTCGCAGTCGCACTGTCTAAGGTCAGGCAGGGAATTAAAAGTCCCCTTTCTTTTTAAATCGGGTGACTTTTTCAGCAGTTCTCCATGAATATTGGTGATGGATCTACAGTCTCTAGTCCAATGTCTCCCTTTCCCATGATGCCTTAAAACCCAATGGTTTTCTTATTTTTCTACCTTATAGGTTTTATAGGTAATAGAAGTAGATTTTAGAAACACTCCTTTCTCCCTCCTCCCCGTAGTACCCCTTAGTTTATACATTCCTTAATCCTCTCACCCCATTCCATACTCCCCATATCAACCCTATTCCTATATGGATCCAGTAGAAGATGTTTTGTCTCTTGTCAAGACAAGCCTGTCTTGTTTGGGGAACGCTTGTATCTTGGCCTAAACCGCAGGACAGAGTCAAGGAACTGGGTGACTCTGCTCTCTGTACCCCGAAGATGATGAAGGATGATGAAGAGAGGGTCCCGATTAGCACCCCAGACCCAATTCCAGGAGGTGGGCCAGGGGATGGACCAGAGCAAAAGTCAGAGGGTGGACACACTTGGGATTGGTCAGATATTGTTATAAATGTAACATCTCGGGCACAGCCCGGGGCGCGCGTCGTTTACCATCTCTTGCCTTGGCACAATTAAACCCTTTCTTATCTCACCCCAGCTAACGGCTCCTAGATTTTTTTCTTAGCACCAGCTGAGCAGGCATCACCTACAATGCTGGCACAGTGTCTTTGGAAGCTCAGGTTTTGTGTTTAATTTAGGGCAGTGTTTTTTCAAGTGCCTCTTCCGGCCACAGTTGAAACATTGCTGCGGTCCAGTTAAAGCTTCAGCAATTAGCTTAGCTTTGTGAAATCCTGATCCAACGTTTTTGCAAGCTTCAATCATTTCCAGCAAACTGGGGTCTTTTAGCATTTTTAAGACTTGCTGGCAGCCTTCATTAGCTTTTTCAATTACAAGCTTGTTAAACAGAATGTCCTGGCTTTCCTTCTGTTGGACTTGGCTTGCTATAGCCTCCTTTAACCTTGTGATAAAGTCGACAAAGGGTTCCTTTGGACCCTGATTAATTAGTGTGAATGAAGGCGTTTGCACATATGCATCAGCCACCTTTTTAAGAGCCTCAATTGCAAGGTCTTTTGTAGCATCCAAATGTTTTAAGTCTATTTGAACTTGGTCTTGCCGCCTTGCATAACTGCCCTCTCCATACAGCATATCGATTGCACTGCTAATTGGGATACCTCGCCTTTCCATCTTTTCATTAACAAATTTAATTATGAGCCGCTTCCATTCTGCTTCAAAAACGGATGCTTGTACTGTAGATAGCAGTCCATTAAGCACCGCCCTGATATCATTGGGTATTAAATGATAGGTGAGGAAAAATGATTCGAGTAGCCCTATGGTAAAGGATGCTCCAAGACCATAGTCCACAATTGGTTTTTTAATGTCTTTTAACATCGGGTACAAAATAGGCTTCCATTCCGGCGAGCGGCCTTCCTCCAGGTATATGGGAAAAGCTTTTAAAAACTCGGGGTCATGAGCCTGAGCGACCTCTGTCCTAAAAGCTTTCCAAATATCGTTGTAGGGCAGGGTTGGATCTGCTGCCTGGCAGCTGCTGGGAGCCTCGGTGATAAACGCTTCATGAGTGCAGCCATCTTCCCGGATGTTATTGTCAGAAGAGGCTCTGGCCCCGCCCCTTAGTTCCCATCTACCTCGGAAGGGCAATGACGCAGGGGTAGAGGTGGCGCTGGAGGGAGAGAGAGTTCTTGTGGAAGGGTCCATGGGCATGTCGGTGGTGTAGGGGGGTGGATGAGGAGGCCGGCTATGGGGTGGAGCCGATGGGACGCGCACTAAATTTTGCTGCACCGCTTTTCCACGTGGCATGTATTCCCGTGTTCGGCCTTCGCGTGCCTTGGTCCCGCGCACGCACAATCACCTTCCCCCATCACCGTCACCATTTTGCAAAGACCGCGTGTCCCCTGCACCATCTCTCTCCCTCCTGCCACATGGGATTTTTCGGAGTTTGTCTTTTTATGGGGATATTGAGTAGGATTTTTTAGATTTTTCCGGTGATTCTTAGAGACTTTCATTGGAACTCATCATCTGATGCTGTAGTACCATCAGAACCAATCTCCAAGTGATTAATGCTTAAGTAGCAATGCTATCGCCCCTCTCTTTTGCTTTCCAAATATAATATCCAATTTTCTCCAAGTCTTTTACAGACGTGCTGTGGGAGACTGTTTCTCCTCCGTTTTCAAGCCATTTAGCGAGGACTTTGGCAGATTTTTTGTCTAGCAGGTGTCCGTTTTCCAAAATAAAGTCTTTAAGCTTTCGGTATACAAATTTTTGAGAGGCAGACAGACAGAGTCCCATTTTGGTCTTACTGTGACTTCTGGTAGTCTGTGGTTGGTGTTAAAATTTTTCTGTTGCGGGGATTGGGGTCTGGGGAGGGATTAGGGGTATCCCAAAGCTGCTCACCTTTCCGGTGCGAAGTCCGGCGCTGATCCAGTGATCCACCGTCTGCTGTTTCAGCTTGGGAGGACCGGCGGAGCGGGCACCTCTCCAGGTGTGGTAGCGAGAGAGTTCCCTTAATGTAAGGGATCCTCAGACTTCTAGCCACGTGGTGGACGCCATATGCCACGGTCCGTGGGGGAGGGGTGAAGGATCATGGCACTGCACAAAGGGGTCCGACGAGGTTCGAGGATGCAATGCTCCTTTACTGAAAGTGTGCAGGGGTTTTATGAGCTCTGGTATGGAATGCACCAGAAAATGGGGTGGAGAATGAGACAGACAACCAGGGAAACGAATAGGGATAGGGACTCGGGCGAAGAGGGAGGAAGTGGGGAGGAACCGGGGAAGGAAAGGACAAATGGTAGCTCTCTCCTCACTGCAGCTTCTTCAGCCAATCAGAGTGGGAAGCAGGGAAGCAGAGAACAGGCACCAGGCATGCCCGGGCAAGCCCGGGTATTACAACTGTAGGGGGAATCATACAATGTATATATTGTAAACACATAATAACTGTAAAGTCCATATAATAAAGTCCTTTCAATTGCTGTATGTCTTTTTCCACTCCTGAAACCATTTCCATCCTGATTCTTGCTCTTCCACA
>NW_020929945.1:0-300 GCF_003984885.1 Neopelma chrysocephalum | reverse complement strand
TGAATTCCCTGGTATTTGGGCAGCCTTATTCCCTGGTATTTGGGCATCCTCATTCCTCAGAATTTGGGCATCCTTATTTCCCTGTATATGGGCATCTTTGTTCCTCAGTTTTTGAGCATCCCTGAATTCCACAGTATTTAGGCATCCTTATTTCGCTGTATATGGGCATCTTTATTCCTCTGTATTTGGCATCCCTGAATTCCCCAGTATTTGGGCATCCTTATTTCCCTGTATATGGGCATCTTTATTCTTTAGTATTTGGGCATCCCTGAATTCCCTGGTATTTGGGCAGCCTTATTC
>NW_020929944.1:0-511 GCF_003984885.1 Neopelma chrysocephalum | reverse complement strand
AGTATCAGAACGCTAAGAAAAGGTGGGGGTGGGGGCTGATACAAAGGTTATTCCATGTCTGCCTTTTAGTCTACAAGGGGTACAAACTGATGTGGAAGAATAGTAAGAATTAAAACAAAGTTAAAGAGGACAAAACTATTCTAAGAGAAGCAAAAGGCATTGCTGAGACTTTTCTTTGTGCAGCCAAAAAACATATGTTTCCTGAACCTAAATGAACCCCAACATTTTAAACCTGTGTGTACAGAATATGAGATGCTGCATTTGAAGTGCCTGTGTACCAGTTATTCACATATTTCCACTCTGATACACACAGGTTTAAAATGTTGGGGTTCATTTAGGTTCAGGAAACATATGTTTTTTTGGCTGCACAAAGAAAAGTCTCAGCAATGCCTTTTGCTTCTCTTAGAATAGTTTTGTCCTCTTTAACTTTGTTTTAATTCTTACTATTCTTCCACATCAGTTTGTACCCCTTGTAGACTAAAAGGCAGACATGGAATAACCTTTGTATCAG
>NW_020929943.1:0-476 GCF_003984885.1 Neopelma chrysocephalum | reverse complement strand
CTGATACAAAGGTTATTCCATGTCTGCCTTTTAGTCTACAAGGGGTACAAACTGATGTGGAAGAATAGTAAGAATTAAAACAAAGTTAAAGAGGACAAAACTATTCTAAGAGAAGCAAAAGGCATTGCTGAGACTTTTCTTTGTGCAGCCAAAAAAACATATGTTTCCTGAACCTAAATGAACCCCAACATTTTAAACCTGTGTGTACAGAATATGAGATGCTGCATTTGAAGTGCCTGTGTACCAGTTATTCACATATTTCCACTCTGATACACACAGGTTTAAAATGTTGGGGTTCATTTAGGTTCAGGAAACATATGTTTTTTGGCTGCACAAAGAAAAGTCTCAGCAATGCCTTTTGCTTCTCTTAGAATAGTTTTGTCCTCTTTAACTTTGTTTTAATTCTTACTATTCTTCCACATCAGTTTGTACCCCTTGTAGACTAAAAGGCAGACATGGAATAACCTTTGTATCAG
>NW_020929942.1:0-724 GCF_003984885.1 Neopelma chrysocephalum | reverse complement strand
TTGCTGCCTAGGGATAGAATACCTAATTTCACTCTAATAGCAGAGTAATTAAGAAATTTAACTATAGCTTTTTGAAATAACTCTTAACAATTCAATTAGCTTTCTGCAACTGTTGGGGACTTCTGTGCAGATGGCAGCTGAAAAACATTGTTACAGAATACATTAGTAAGGTATTTTCTTATACAGATAGAATTGTGTTAGAAATCATGAAATTAGTTATTTCATACTTCTAGCCAGAAATTTTCATCAGACTTTAATATGGAGATGAGGAATGTTGTCACAATATGTTGTCACAATAGATGTAATATTTCTCTCCAACTCTTTCTCTTCCTTTCATTCAGATCTGGCAGAAAGTGACCTGGCATATACTAAAGCCATAATGGGCAGTGGAAAGGAAGAGAAAGAGTTGGAGAGAAATATTACATCTATTGTGACAACATATTGTGACAACATTCCTCATCTCCATATTAAAGTCTGATGAAAATTTCTGGCTAGAAGTATGAAATAACTAATTTCATGATTTCTAACACAATTCTATCTGTATAAGAAAATACCTTACTAATGTATTCTGTAACAATGTTTTTCAGCTGCCATCTGCACAGAAGTCCCCAACAGTTGCAGAAAGCTAATTGAATTGTTAAGAGTTATTTCAAAAAGCTATAGTTAAATTTCTTAATTACTCTGCTATTAGAGTGAAATTAGGTATTCTATCCCTAGGCAGCAA
>NW_020929941.1:0-434 GCF_003984885.1 Neopelma chrysocephalum | reverse complement strand
CTGGCTCGGGGTAAAAAAAGGAGATTTTGGGGAAATGAGAAAAAAAACGATTTTGGGGAAAAATGTAAATTTCGGGGAAAAAAAAGGTTTTTTTAGAGAGAAAAAATCGATTTTTGGGGGGAAAAAAGCGATTTTTTGGGCAGATTTTTAGGGTAAAAAATGCGAATTTTTGGGCTGAAAAATTGGGGTTTTTGGTCGAGTTTGGGTTGAATTTTTGGGTAAATTGAAGTGTTGGAGTTTAAGGGGTTGATTTTTTATTTATTTGGGGGATTTTGAGTGATTTTGGGTGGATTTTAGTTGATTTTTGAGCGGGTTTTAATCAGTTTTTTAATCGTTTTTTATCGGGTTTTAATCAATTTTTAATTGGTTTTTAATCGATTTTTAATTGGTTTTTAATCAAATTTTTAATGGGTTTTTAATCAAATTTTAATCAG
>NW_020929940.1:0-459 GCF_003984885.1 Neopelma chrysocephalum | reverse complement strand
CTGGCTCGGGGTAAAAAAAGGAGATTTTGGGGAAATGAGAAAAAAAAACGATTTTGGGGAAAAATTTAAATTTCGGGGGAAGAAAAGGTTTTTTTCAGAGAGAAAAAATCGATTTTTGGGGGGAAAAAACGATTTTTTTTGCGGATTTTTAGGGTAAAAAATGCGAATTTTTGGATTGAAAAATTGGGGTTTTTGGTCGAGTTTGGGTTGAATTTTTGGAGTTTAAGGGGTTGATTTTTGATTTATTTGGGGGATTTTGAGTCATTTTGGGTCGGTTTTAGTTGATTTTTGAGCGGGTTTTTATTGGGTTTTAATCGGTTTTTAATCAGTTTTTAATCAGTTTTTAATTGGTTTTTAATCAAATTTTAAACAGATTTTAATTGGTTTTTAATCGGGATTTAATCTGTTTTTAAAGGGGTTTTTAACAGGTTTTTAATTGATTTTTAATCGGTTTTTAAT
>NW_020929939.1:0-497 GCF_003984885.1 Neopelma chrysocephalum | reverse complement strand
GGCATTATTATATACATACACACACATTTATATAGTGTGTGTGTATATAATAATGCCTCTAGTAATGCCTATATAATACAAATAACTTTTCTGTAGAGCATGGGAGGCAAAACTAGAGATTTACAGAAACCTTTTTGTTATTATAACTGACATTTTTCTGAAAGGAATATTTTCTCTGAGTAGTGGCCCATGCAAGTGACTGCTGCATGTGGAGAGGCAGAAAATATCTTGTGGCATTACTCCTAAGCATCAGACACAGATGAGTTATCCAAGCCACAAGATATTTTCTGCCTCTCCACATGCAGCAGTCACTTGCATGGGCCACTACTCAGAGAAAATATTCCTTTCAGAAAAATGTCAGTTATAATAACAAAAAGGTTTCTGTAAATCTCTAGTTTTGCCTCCCATGCTCTACAGAAAAGTTATTTGTATTATATAGGCATTACTAGAGGCATTATTATATACATACACACACATTTATATAGTGTGTGTGTATA
>NW_020929938.1:0-869 GCF_003984885.1 Neopelma chrysocephalum | reverse complement strand
GTTACAGAACCTGCCTATTTTTTTTTCCTATGAAAATGTTAAGACGCTGAAGGTAAAGGTTTAGTTTCTTAAGCATCATATTTTTAAAAAGTTGCAAGAGTTAGCTGTTTCTGTAACACTTAACACTGGTACACAAAGTGTGAGAGGTTTGATACAACAGAGAAGAGTTACCTGAATTCCCCACAGTGCCATTGTTCACCAGTGAGTTTGGAGTCACAGGATTGTGCCAGTGTCCCTCATGAGAAGTGCTGGGGATTCCCATGGGCCTGGCAGCAGGCTGTGCAAAGATGATACTGGGATCATTCAAGCTTACACTGCTCTGGTTATTTGTGGTGCTGCTGCTGCCAGATCTCATAGAAAATGGAACATTTGTAGAATGAGGAGGGTTACCCGGTGCAGAGTGAATAACAGGCCCATGAATGGGCCAAGAAGTGTTGGGAAGCTGCCTTTGTTTAACTTTCCCCAATCTCCCCCAGGTCAGTATTCCACCTTGCATAACCTGGGACTGCTTCAGATGCACCATCACCAAATTCAGCTTCCCAACACTTCTTGGCCCATTCATGGGCCTGTTATTCACTCTGCACCGGGTAACCCTCCTCATTCTACAAATGTTCCATTTTCTATGAGATCTGGCAGCAGCAGCACCACAAATAACCAGAGCAGTGTAAGCTTGAATGATCCCAGTATCATCTTTGCACAGCCTGCTGCCAGGCCCATGGGAATCCCCAGCACTTCTCATGAGGGACACTGGCACAATCCTGTGACTCCAAACTCACTGGTGAACAATGGCACTGTGGGGAATTCAGGTAACTCTTCTCTGTTGTATCAAACCTCTCACACTTTGTGTACCAGTGTTAAGTGTTACAGAA
>NW_020929937.1:0-460 GCF_003984885.1 Neopelma chrysocephalum | reverse complement strand
CCAATGATGTCATTGACCCACCCAGTGATGTCATTGACCCACCCAATCATGTCATTGACCCAACCAACCACATCACTGAACCCCCTCAAGAGTTCCACCAACCAAGTCAACGGTGTCATTGACCAACCCAACTGTGACACCAAACCCACCCAATGATGTCATCGACCCACCCAATGATATCATTGACCCAACCATGTCATTGACCCTCCCAACCATGATGCCAAACCCATTCAATGGTGTCATCAACCCACTCAACGGTGTCGTTGACCCACCCAACCGTGACACCAAACCCACCCAACCGCGACACCAAACCAACTCAACGCTGTCATTGACCCACCCAACCATGACTCCAAACCCACTCAACTGTGTCATTGACCCACCCAGTGATGTCATTGACCCACCCGACCATGACGCCAAACCCACTCAACGGTGTCATTGACCCACCCAATGATGTCATTGA
>NW_020929936.1:0-403 GCF_003984885.1 Neopelma chrysocephalum | reverse complement strand
TGACACCGGGGGGGACAAAAACCCCTCCTGGGGATGGGGGGGAAAAAATCAGCCCCAATTTGGGGGGAAAATGGGGAAAAACGGGAAAAACCGGCCCGGATTTGGGGCAAAAATGAGAAAAAAAGAGCCCAAATGAACCCAGATTTGGGGTGAAATTGGGTGAAAAAGAGAGAAAACAAGTCTGGATTTGGGTCAAAAATAGGGAAAAAAGTCAAAACGAGCCCAGATTTGGGGTGAAAAGAGCCAAAAAGGGGAAGTTGCCCCCGAATCAAAGGAGGAGGGGCAGAAGGGGAAGTTTTTGTCCCAGCAAATGTCACCGTGAGAGATTTCATAAGCATCAGGATTCCAACCAGCACCAGCCCCACGGTGACACCGGGGGGGACAAAAACCCCTCCTGGGGATG
>NW_020929935.1:0-391 GCF_003984885.1 Neopelma chrysocephalum | reverse complement strand
TGATGTCATTGACCCACCCAATGATGTCATTGACCCACCCAATGATGTCATCGACCCACCCAGTGATGTCATTGACCCAACCCAGTGATATCATTGACCCAATGATGTCATTGACCCACCCAATGATGTCATTGACCCAACCAACCACATCCTTGATCCACCCAACTGTGACAACAAACCCACTCAACGGTGTCGTTGACCCACCCAATGATGTCATTGACCCTCCCAACCTTCACTCCAAACCCTCTCAACAGTGTCGTTGAACCACCCAATGATGTCATTGACCCACCCAACCATGACACCAAACCGAGTCAACGCTGTCATTGACCCACCCAACCGTGACCCCAAACCCACTCAACGGTGTCATTGACCCACCCAATGATGTCATTGA
>NW_020929934.1:0-962 GCF_003984885.1 Neopelma chrysocephalum | reverse complement strand
GTGACACCGGGGGGGACAAAAACCCCTCCTGGGGATGGGGGGAAAAAACAGCCCAAATTTGGGGCAAAAACGGGAAAATGAGCCCAGATTTGGAGAAAAAATGGGAAAAAATTGGAATATTAGCCCGGATTTGGGGCAAAAATGGGAAAATGAGCCCAGAATTGTGGTAAAAATGGGGAAAAAAATTGTAATATTAGTCACGATTTGGGTGAAAAATAGGGAAAAGGGTCAAAACGAGCCCAGATTTGGGGTGAAAAGAGCCCAAAAAGGGGAAGTTGTCCCGGACTCAAAGAGGAAGGGGAAGTTTTTGTCACCAGTTGTGTCACCGTGATCAGGATTAGAATTCCAACCAGGCTGAGCCCCACGGTGACACCGGGGGGGACAAAAACCCCTCCTGGGGATGGGGGGAAAAACCAGCCCCCATTTGGGGGGAAAATGGGGAAAAACGGGAAAAAAGAACCGAAAAAATGGGAAAAACCCAGCCCCGATTTGGGGCAAAAATGGGAAAAAAAGAGACAAAAAGAGCCCAAACTCTGGTCAAAAATAGGGAAGAAAAGCCCAAAGGAGCCCGGATTTGGGGTGAAAAGGAGCCAAAAAGGGGAAGTTGCCCCAAAAAGGGGAAGTCCCCGGGAAAGGGGCAGAAGGGGAAGTTTTTGTCCCCACAAATGTCACCGTGAGAGGGTTCATAACCAGGCCAAGCACCAGGAGCCCAAGAGCCCACGGTGACACTGGGGGGGACAAAAACCCCTCCTGGGGATGGGGGGAAACCAGCCCCGATTTGGGGGGAAAATGGGAAAAAACGGGAAAATTGAGCCCAAATTCAGGTCAATAGTAGGGGAAAAGAGGCCAAAGGAGCCCAGATTTGGGGAAAAAATGGGGGGAAAATACAACCCGGATTTGGGGCAAAAATGGTGGAAAAAAGGGGAAATGAGCCCGGATTTGGGGCCAAAATTGGCTGAAAG
>NW_020929933.1:0-629 GCF_003984885.1 Neopelma chrysocephalum | reverse complement strand
GGTGACACCGGGGGGGACAAAAACCCCTCCTGGGGATGGGGGGGAAACCAGCCCCGATTTGGGGCAAAAATGGGCAAAAATGGGAAAACCAGGACACATTTGGAGCAAAAATGGGGGAAAAAAAGAGCCCAAATAACCCCAAATTTGGGGCAAAAATAAGGAAAAAGAGGAAAAACAAGCCCAGATTTCAGTCAAAAGTGGTGAAAAAGAGCCCAAATGAGCCCAGATTTGGGGTGAAAGGAACCAAAAAGGGGAAGTTACCCCCGAAGTCCCCGGGGAAGGGACAGGAAGGGGAAGTTTTTGTCCCCACAAATGTCACCGTGATATGCGACGACCTCCCAGCTCGTGGTGTCAGTGCCGCGGTGACACCGGGGGGGACAAAAACCCCTCCCGGGGATGGGGGGGGAAACCAGCCCCGATTTGGGGGGAAAATGGGCAAAAACAGGAAAAAACCCACAAATTTGGGGCCAAAAGGGGCAAAAACGGGAAAAAAACTCCCAGTTTGGGGGGAAAAAGGGAGGGAAGAGTCTCAAACTCCACCCAATGATGTCATCGACCCAATGATGTCATTGACCCACCCAATGATGTCATTGACCCACCCAATGATGTCATTGACCCACCCATGTCCT
>NW_020929932.1:0-733 GCF_003984885.1 Neopelma chrysocephalum | reverse complement strand
TGACACCGGGGGGGACAAAAACCCCTCCTGGGGATGGGGGGGAAAAACCAGCCCCGATTTGGGGGGAAAATGGGAAAAATGAGCTGAAAAAAAGGGAAAATTGAGCCCAGATTTGGGGCAAAAATGGATGAAAGAGACAAAAAGAGCCCAGATTTGGGTCAAAAATAGGGAAAGGAGGCTAAAGGCTCCCGGATTTGGGAGGAAAATGGGAAAAACGGGAAAAAACAGCCCAGATTTGGGGCAAAAATGGGAAAAAAAAGGGGAAAATTACCCTGAAATTGGGTCAAAAATGAGAAAAAAAAATAGTCAAAATGAGCCCAAATTCAGGTCAAAAATGAGGGAAAAAGAACCCAAATGAGCCCGGATTTGGGTTAGAAATGGATGGGGAAGACCCAAATGGGTCCATATTTGGGGTAAAAATGGGAAAAAATAGGAAAACCAGAGTAGATTTGGGGGAAAATGGGAAAAAAACAGCTCAGATTTGGGGCAAAAATGGGGGGAAATGGGAAGAAACAGCCGAGATTTGAGGCAAAATGGCCAAAATCGAGCCCTGATTTGGGGGGAAAGTGGATGAAAGAGACAAAAAGAGCCCAAATTTGGGTCAAAAATAGGGGAAAAGAGCCCAAATGAGCCCAGATTTGGGGGGAAAATGGGGAAAAAAGGGGAAACGGGCCCAGATTTGGGGTAAAATTGGCTGAAAGAGCCCAAAAGGGGAAGGGGAAGTTTTTGTCCC
>NW_020929931.1:0-453 GCF_003984885.1 Neopelma chrysocephalum | reverse complement strand
AAAATTGGCTGAAAGAGCCCAAAAGGGGAAGGGGAAGTTTTTGTCACATCAAACATCAGTGTGAAAGGCGAAATTGCCGCCCCAACCAGCCCAAGAACCATCAGAGCCACGGTGACACCGGGGGGGACAAAAACCCCTCCTGGGGATGGGGGGGAAACCAGCCCCGATTTGGGGGGAAAATGGGGAAAAACGGGAAAAAAAAGGGAAAAAAAGCACAGATTTGGGGCAAAAAACAGGAGGAAAATGGGAAAATTCGCTCAGATTTGGGGCGAAAATGGGGGGAAAATAAAGAGGCAAAAAGAGCCCAAATTCGGGTCAAAAATAGGGAAAAAGAGCAAAAGTGAGCCCGGATTTAGGGGGAAAATGGGGGGAAAAAACAGCCCAGATTTGGGGGGAAAATGGGGGAAAAAAAGGGGAAATGAGCCCGGATTTGGGGCCAAAATTGGCTGAAAG
>NW_020929930.1:0-400 GCF_003984885.1 Neopelma chrysocephalum | reverse complement strand
CACCAGTCCCACGGTGACACCGGGGGGGACAAAAACCCCTCCTGGGGTGGAAGAACCCGGATTTGGGGCAAAAATGGGAAAAAACGGGAAAAACCAGCCCAAAATTGGGTCAAAATGAGAAAAAAAGAGACAAAATGAGCCCAAATTCAGGTCAAAAATAGGGAAAAGAGCAAAAATTGTCCCAGATTTATGGTGAAATTCATGAAAAAGAGCCCAAAGGAGCCCAGATTTGGGGTGAAAAGGAGCCAAAAAGGGGAAGCTGCCCCCGACTGGAAGGGGAAGTTTTTGTCCCCAGTTGTGTCACTGTGATAGGGCAGAGCAGCTACTAAAGTTTCAGCCCCACGGTGACACCAGGGGGGACAAAAACCCCTCCTGGGGATGGGGGGAAAAACCAGCCCCG
>NW_020929929.1:0-807 GCF_003984885.1 Neopelma chrysocephalum | reverse complement strand
GATGGGGGGAAAAACCAGCCCCGATTTGGGGGGAAAATGGGGAAAAAGGGGGAAAACCAGACCAAAATTGGGTCAAAATGAGAAAAAAAGAGACAAAATGAGCCCAAATTCAGGTCAAAAATAGGGAAAAAGGGGAAAAAAACGAGGCCAGATTTGGGTCAAAAGTGGTGAAAAAGAGCCCAAAGGAGCCCAGATTTGGGGTGGAATTGGGTGATAAAGAGAGAAAACGAGTCTGGATTTGGGTCAAATAGAGGGAAAAGAGTTAAAACGAGCCCAGATTTGGGGTGAAAAGGAGCCAAAAAGGGGAAGTTGCCCCCGACTGGAAGGGGAAGTTTTTGTCCCCAGTTGTGTCACCGTGACAGGCGTCGTTGCCACCCCAACCACAAGCCCAACCACCAGAGCCCACGGTGACACCGAGGGGGACAAAAACCCCTCCTGGCATAGAGGAGGGAAACCAGCCCCGATTTGGGGAAAAGAATAGGGAAAATGGGAAAAAATTGGAAAAAAATGGGAAATAATGGGATAAAACGTTCCAGATTGGGGGTAAAAATGGGAAAAAATGGGAAAAAACAGCCCCGATTTGGGGGGAAGATGGGAAAAAATGGTAGAATAAGCCCAGATTAGGGAATCACGGGCAAAATCGAGCCCTGATTTGGGGTAAAAAGGGATGAAAGGGTCAAAAAGGGGAAGGGGAAGTTTTTGTCACCTCTTGTGTCACTGTGATAGGCGAAGTTGCCGCCCCAACCAGTCCAAGAACCATCAGAGCCACGGTGACACCGGGGGGGACAAAAACCCCTCCTGGGGATG
>NW_020929928.1:0-651 GCF_003984885.1 Neopelma chrysocephalum | reverse complement strand
CACGGTGACACCGGGGGGGACAAAAACCCCTCCTGGGGATGGGGGGGGGAAACCAGCCCCGATTTGGGGGGAAAATGGGGAAAAATGGGAAAAACCAGCCCAGATTTGGGGCAAAAATGGGAAAAAAAGAGACAAAACGAGCCCAAATTCAGGTCAAAAATAGGGGAAAAGGGGAAAAAACGAGGCCACATTTGGGGCAAAAGTGGTGAAAAAGAGCCCAAAGGAGCCCAGATTTGGGGTGAAAAGGAGCCAAAAAGGGGAAGTTGCCCCGGACAGGAAGGGGAAGTTTTTGTCCCAGCAAATGTCACCGTGAGAGGGTTCACCCCAACCAGCCCAAGGAGCCCCACGGTGACACCGGGGGGGACAAAAACCCCTCAGGGGATGGGGGGGAAACCAGCCCCGATTTGGGGGGAAAATGGGCAAAAATGGGAAAAAAAAGGGAAAAAAAGCACAGATTTGGGGCAAAAAACAGGAGGAAAATGGGAAAATTCGCTCAGATTTGGGGCAAAAATGGGAGAAAATAAAGAGGCAAAAAGAGCCCAAATTCGGGTCAAAAATTGGGAAAAAGAGCCCAAAGGAGCCCAGATTTGGGGCAAAAATGGGGAAAAAAGGGGAAATGAGCCCAGATTTGGGGCCAAAATTGGCTGAAAG
>NW_020929927.1:0-377 GCF_003984885.1 Neopelma chrysocephalum | reverse complement strand
GGGGGGGACAAAAACCCCTCCTGGGGCTGGAGGAAAAAATCAGCCCCGATTTGGGGGGAAAATGGGCAAAAAAGGGGAAAAACCAGGCAAGATTTGGGGGCAAAAATGGGAAAAAAAGAGACAAAAAGAGCCCAAATTCACGTGAAAAATAGGGAAAAAGGGGAAAAAACGAGGCCACATTTGGGGCAAAAGTGGTGAAAAAGAGCCCAAATGAGCCCAGATTTGGGGTGAAAAGGAGCCAAAAAGGGGAAGTTGCCCCAGACAGGAAGGGGAAGTTTTTGTCACAACAAATGTCACCGTGAGAGATTTCATAAGCAACAGGATTCCAAGCAGCACCAGTCCCACGGTGACACCGGGGGGGACAAAAACCCCTCCTG
>NW_020929926.1:0-732 GCF_003984885.1 Neopelma chrysocephalum | reverse complement strand
GATGGGGGGAAAAACCAGCCCCGATTTGGGGGGAAAATGGGCAAAAATGGGAAAAAAAAGGGAAAAAAAGCACAGATTTGGGGCAAAAAACAGGAGGAAAATGGGAAAATTCGCTCAGATTTGGGGCAAAAATGGGAGAAAATAAAGAGGCAAAAAGAGCCCAAATTCGGGTCAAAAATTGGGAAAAAGAGGCCAAATGAGCCCAGATTTGGGGCAAAAATGGGGGGAAAAAACAGCCCGGATTTGGGTGAAAAATGGGAAAAAATGGGAAAAATCTGAGCAGATTTGGGGGAAAAATGGGGAAAAACGGGAAAAAAGAGGTGAAAAAATGGGAAAATGGAGCCCAGATTTGGGGGGGAAATGGAGGAAAAATCCAGCCCAGATTTGGGGGAAAAGTGGATGAAAGAGACAAAAAGAGCCCAAATTTGGGTCAAAAATAGGGAAAAAGAGCCCAAAGGAGCCCAGATTTGGGGTAAAAGTGGCTGAAAGAGTCAAAATGTGCCAAGATTTGTGTCAAAAACAGGGAAAAGACCAATAATTGTCCAGATTTGGGTAAAAATGGAGGGAAGAGAAAAACGAGCCCAAATTCACATCAAAAATAGGGAAAAGGCCAAAAACGAGTCGAGATTTGGGGTAAAAACGGGAAAAGAGGCCAAAGGGGCCCAGATTTGGAGGAAAAATGGGAAAAAAAGGGGAAATGAGCCCAGATTTGGGGCCAAAATTGGCTGAAAG
>NW_020929925.1:0-364 GCF_003984885.1 Neopelma chrysocephalum | reverse complement strand
GATGGGGGGAAAAACCAGCCCCGATTTGGGGGGAAAATGGGGAAAAACGGGAAAAAAGAGGGAAAAAAGGGGAAAATTGAGCCCAGATTTGGGGGGGAAAAATGGATGAAAGAGACAAAATGAGCCCAAATTCAGGTGAAAAATGGGGAAAAAGAGCCCAAAGGAGCCCAGATTTGGGGCAAAAATGAGTAAAATCGAGCCCGGATTTGGCGTATAATTGGATGAAAGAGCAAAAATGGGCCCAGATTTGGGGTCAAAAATCGGGAAAAGAGGCCAAAGGAGCCCGAATTTGGAGCAAAAATGGGAAACAAAGGGGGAATGAGCCCAGATTTGGGGCCAAAATTGGCTGAAAGAGCCCAAAAGG
>NW_020929924.1:0-2072 GCF_003984885.1 Neopelma chrysocephalum | reverse complement strand
GATGGGGGGAAAAACCAGCCCCGATTTGGGGGGAAAATGGGCAAAAACGGGAAAAAACGGGAAAAAAAATGGGATAAAACAGCCCAGACTTGGGGGGAAAATGGATGAAAGGGCCAAAAAGAGCCCAAATTCAGGTCAAAAATAGGGAAAAGACCCAAATGAGCCCAGATTTGGCATTAAAATGGGCAAAAATGGCCAAAATTCAGGTCAAATCCCAACCAAAGGGCCAAAAGGAGCCCGAATTTGGGGCAAAAAGAGCCCAAACAAGCCCAGATTTGAAGGGAAAAAATGGATGAAAGAGACAAAAAGAGCCCAGATTTGGGGCTGAAATGGGAAAAAATGGGAGAAACCAGCCCCGATTTGGGGTAAAAATGGGGAAATCAGAACAAATTTGGGGTAAAAATGGGAAATAAATGGCAAAACCAGCCTGGATTTGGGGCAAAAATGGGAAAAAATAGACCTGATTTGAGGCAAAAATGGGGAAAAAAGAGCCCAAAGGTGGAAAGGAGCCAAAAAAGGGGAAGTTGCCCCGGAATTGAAGGGGAAGGGGAAGTTTTTGTCCCCAGTTGTGTCACCGTGATCAGGATTAGCATTCTAACCAGGCTGAGCCCCACGGTGACACCGGGGGGGACAAAAACCCCTCCTGGGGATGGAGGGGCCCAGATTTGGGGCAAAAATGGGAAAAAAACAGGAAAATTGGGCCAGATTTCGGGCAAAAATGAGAAAAAACAGCTGAGATTTGGGGTCAAAAATAGAGGAAAAATTGGAATGATAGCCCAGATTTGGGTCAAAAATGGGAAAAAAAAGCAACAAAACGAGCCCAGATTTGGGGTGAAAAGGAGCCAAAAAGGGGAAGTTGCCCCCGACTGGAAGGGGAAGTTTCTGTCCCAGCAAATGTCACCGTGATCGATGTATTCACCCTGACCAAGACCAACCCAAGTCCCACGGTGACACCGGGGGGGGACAAAAACCCCTCCTGGGGATGGGGGGGAAAACCAGCCCCGATTTGGGGGGAAAATGCGGGAAAATGGGGAAAAAAGGCAAAAAAACCCCGCGGATTTGGGGGGAAAAATGGGCAAAATGGGGGGAAAAGAGCTGAAAAAATGGGAAAATTGAGTCCAGATTTAGGGCGAAAATGAGGGAAATAATGGGGAAAAATCAAACCCTGATTTGGGGCCAAAATGGGCTGAAAGAGCCCAAAAGGGGAAGGGGAAGTTTTTGTCCCCATGAATATCACTGTGATAGGCATCAGCAGCAGCACCCCAACCATCAGAGCCACGGTGACACCGGGGGGGACAAAAACCCCTCCTGGGGATGGGGGGACCCGGATTTGGGGCAAAAATGGGAAAAAACGGGAAAAAACGGGAAAAATCAGGCCAGATTTGGGGCAAAAATGGGAAAAAACAACCCAGATTTGGGGTAAAAATGGGAAAAAACAGGAAAAACCAGCCCAAAATTGGGTCAAAAATGAGGAAAAAAGAGCCCAAATGAGCCCAGATTTGGGGTGAAATTGGGTGAAAAAGAGGAAAAAGGAGCCCAGATTTGGGTCAAAAATGGGAAAGGAGTCAAAACGAGCCCAGATTTGGGGTGAAAAGGAGCCAAAAAGGGGAAGCTGCCCCCGACTGGAAGGGGAAGTTTTTGTCCCCAGTTGTGTCACCGTGACAGGCGTCGTTGCCACCCCAACCACAAACCCAACCACCAGAGCCACGGTGACACCGGGGGGGACAAAAACCCCTCCTGGGGATGGGGGGGAAACCAGCCCCGATTTGGGGGGAAAATGGGAAAAAAAAGGAACCCAAATGAACCCAAATTTGTGGCAAAAATAGGGAAAAAGGGGAAAAAACGAGCCCGGATTTGAGTCAAAAATGAGAAAAAAAAAACGAAACAAGAACAGGTTTGGGGTGAAAGGAGCCAAAAAGGGGAAGTTGCCCCAAAAAAGGGAAGTCCCCGGGGAAGGGTCGGGAAAGGGAAGTTTTTGTCACCAGAAATGTCACCGTGATCAGCAAAGGCATCCCAGCCGTCAGAACCACGGTGACACCGGGGGGGACAAAAACCCCTCCTGGGGATGGGGG
>NW_020929923.1:0-1257 GCF_003984885.1 Neopelma chrysocephalum | reverse complement strand
GGATGGGGGGAAAAACCAGCCCCGATTTGGGGGGAAAATGGGGAAAACCAGCCTGGATTTGGGGCCAAAATGGGATAAATCAGCCCTGATTTGGGGGGAAAATGGGAAAAAATGGTAAAATAAGCCCAGATTCGGGAATCACAGGCAAAATCGAGCCCTGATTTGGGGTAAAAATGGGATGAAAGTGCCAAAAAGGGGAAGGGGAAGTTTTTGTCCCAGCAAATGTCACCGTGATCGACGTATTCACCCTGACCAAGACCAACCCAAGTCCCACGGTGACACCGGGGGGGGACAAAAACCCCTCCTGGGGATGGGGGGGAAACCAGCCCCGATTTGGGGGGAAAATGGGAAAAAATAGTCCAGATTAGGGGCAAAAATGAGAAAAACCAGCCCAGATTTGGGTCAAAAATGGGGAAAAATTGGAATATTTGTCCTGATTTGGGGCAAAAATGGATGAAAGAGACAAAACGAGCCCAGATTTGGGGTGAAAAGAGCCCAAAAAGGGGAAGTTGCCCCCGACTCAAAGAGGAAGGGGAAGTTTTTGTCGCAGCAAATGTCACCGTGAGAGATTTCATAAGCATCAGGATTCCAACCAGCACCAGCCCCACGGTGACACCGGGGGGGACAAAAACCCCTCCTGGGGATGGGGGGGGACAGAGGAGTCAGTTTTGGGGGGAAAACAGGGAAAAATGGGAAAAACCAGCCCTGATTTGGGGCAAAAATGGGGAAAAAAGAGCCCAAATGACCCCAAATTTGTGGCAAAAATAGGGAAAAAGGGGAAAAAACGAGCCTGGATTTGAGTCAAAAATAGGGAAAAAACCCGAAACAAGAACAGGTTTGGGGTGAAAAGGAGCCAAAAAGGGGAAGTTGCCCCCAGAGTCCCCGGGGAAGGGGCAGAAGGGGAAGTTTTTGTCACAGGAAATGTCACCGTGATCGGCGAATTCAGCCCAATAAGTTTCAGCCCCACGGTGACACCGGGGGGGACAAAAACCCCTCCTGGGGATGGGGGGGGAAACCAGCCCCGATTTGGGGGGGGAAATGGGGCAAAAACCGGAAAAAAACCCAAATTTGGGGCCAAAATGGGCAAAAACGGGAAAAAAAGCATCAGTTCTGGGCAAAAAAGGGAGGGAAGAGTCTCAAACTGCACCCGATGATGTCATCGACCCAATGATGTCATTGACCCACCCAATGATGTCATTGACCCACCCAATGATGTCATTGACCCAGTGATGTCATTGACCCAACCAATGATGTCAT
>NW_020929922.1:0-2543 GCF_003984885.1 Neopelma chrysocephalum | reverse complement strand
GGGGGAAAAATGAGGCCAAATTTGGGGGAAAATGGGGATAAAGAGTCTGAGTTTGGGGCAAAAATGGGGAAAAAGAGGAAAAACGGGGGAAAAGGGCAAAAATGGGGGGAAAGAGCAAAAACGAGCCACAATTTGGGGTGAAAAGGAGACAAAAAGGGGAAGGGGAAGTTTTTGTCACCACAAATGTCACCGTGAGAGGGGACAGCAGCGCCCCAAGGAGCAGAACCAGCAGAGCCACGGTGACACCGGGGGGGACAAAAACCCCTCCTGGGGATGGGGGGAAAAAACAGCCCCGATTTGGGGGGAAAATGGGCAAAAATGGGAAAAAAAGGGAAAAAAACCTGTGGATTTGGGGCAAAAAACGGGAGGAAAATGGGAAAATTCGCTCAGATTTGGGGCGAAAATGGGGGGAAAATAAAGAGGCAAAAAGAGCCCAAATTCGGGTCAAAAATAGGGAAAAAGAGCCCAAATGAGCCCAGATTTGGGGCAAAAATGAGGGAAAAAATAGCCGGATTTGGGGTAAAAATGGGGGAAAATAAAGAGACAAAAAGAGCCCAAATTCGGGTCAAAAATAGGGAAAAAGAGTCCAAATGAGCCCAGATTTGGGGCAAAAATGGAAGGGTCAAAACGAGCCCAGATTTGGGGGAAAATTGACCAAAGGAGCCCAAATGAGCCCAGATTTGGGTAAAAGTTGGATGAAAGGGCCAAAACAAGCCCAGATTTGGGGGGAAAGGGGTGGAAAGAGCCAAAATGAGCCCAGATTTGGGTCAAAAATAGGGAAAAGAGCACAAAGGAAGACAAAATTGGGTAAAAAATGGGAAATAATGGGAAAAAAACAGCCCAGATATGGGGGAAAAATGGGGAAAAATGGATGAAAGAGCCCAAATGAGCCCAGATTTGGGGTGAAAAGGAGCCAAAAAGGGGAAGTTGCCCCCGACTGGAAGGGGAAGGGGAAGTTTTTGTCATAGGAAATGTCACCGTGATCAGGATTAGAATTCCAACCAGGCTGAGCCCCACGGTGACACCGGGGGGGACAAAAACCCCTCCTGGGGATGGGGGGGGGAACCAGCCCCGATTTGGGGGGAAAATGGGAAAATTAGCCGAGATTTGTGGGAAAAATAGGAAAAAATGGGGGGAAAAAACAGTCCTGATTTGAGGCAAAAATGGGGAAAAAAAGAGACAAAAAGAGCCCAAATTCAGGTCAAAAATAGGGGAAAAGAGCCAAAAGGAGCCCAGATTTGGGAAAAAAAATGGGAAACAATGGGATAAAACAGTCAGAATTGGGGCAAAAATGGGAAAAAACAGCCCAGAATTGGGGGAAAAAAAATGAGAAAAAAAGGGGAAATGAGCCCAGATTTGGGGCCAAAATTGGCTGAAAGAGCCCAAAAGGGGAAGGGGAAGTTTTTGTCACATCAAACATCAGTGTGATAGGCGAAATTGCCGCCCCAACCAGCCCAAGAACCATCAGAGCCACGGTGACACCGGGGGGGACAAAAACCCCTCCTGGGGATGGGGGGGAAACCAGCCCCGATTTGGGGGGAAAATGGGGAAAAACAGGAAAAACCAGCCCGGATTTGGGGCAAAAATGGGAAAAAAAGAGACAAAACGAGCCCAAATTCAGGTCAAAAATAGGGGAAAAGGGGAAAAAACGAGGCCACATTTGGGGCAAAAGTGGTGAAAAAGAGCCCAAAGGAGCCCAGATTTGGGGTGAAAAGGAGCCAAAAAGGGGAAGTTGCCCCCGACTGGAAGGGGAAGTTTTTGTCATGAGAAATGTCACCGTGACAGGCGTCGTTATCACCATGCCAACCATCAGCCCCACGGTGACACCGGGGGGGACAAAAACCCCTCCTGGGGATGGGGGGGAAAAACCAGCCCCGATTTGGGGGGAAAATGGGAAAAAGAGCTGAAAAAAAGGGAAAATTGAGCCCAGATTCGGGGCAAAAATGGGGGGAAAAGAAGGGGAAAACGAGCCCAGATTTGGGGCAAAATGGGAAAAATTAGACCTGATTTGGGGCAAAAGTGGGAAAAAGGGTTCAAAGGAGCCCAGATTTGGGGCAAGAATGGATGAAAGTAACAAAAAGAGCCCAAGTTTGGGTCAAAAATAGGGAAAAAGAGCCCAAAGGAGCCCAGATTTGGGACAAAAAGGGGGGAAATGAGTCCCGATTCTGGAACATATTGGGCAAAATCGAGCCCTAATTTGGGGCAAAAAAAGGATGAAAGAGCCAAAATGAGCCCAAATTCATGACAAAAATAGGGGGAAAGAGTGAAAATGAGCCCAGATGTGGAGCAAAAATGAGAAATAATGGGAAAATGAGCTCAGATTTGGGGGAAAAATGGGAAAAAACGGGAAATGAGCCCAGATTTGGGGCTAAAACAGGAGAAAATGGGAAAATCAAGCCCAGATTTGGGTCAAAAATTGGCTGAAAGAGTCAAAAAGGGGAAGTTTTTGTCACCACAAATGTCACTGTGATAGGCATTCCAGCTACCACCAGCAGCACCACGGTGACACCGGGGGGGACAAAAACCCCTCCTGGGGATGGGGG
>NW_020929921.1:0-673 GCF_003984885.1 Neopelma chrysocephalum | reverse complement strand
TGGGTCTGTGTGAGCAGATAAGGGAACTCTGGCTTTTTAAGGTTTTTTAAGGCTTTTTTAAGGATGTACTAGAAGAAACTGAGTTTGGAATGGGCCATATGCTATGTTCCTTGCCCTTAGGAAGAGCTTCCATGGATGCGCTCCCAGAGTTTCCCCCACAAGTCTGCAGTATCTGGATTTTATCTGTCATTTGGGCCTCAGTATGCCACAGCTGTTTGTACCTGGGTTTTTGAATTTTAAAATAAAACCCCATCAAAACCTTAGAAGCATTTAATTTGTTTAGTTCTGAGGTTCTCAGTTGGCGGCAGAGTGTTGCTGGGACATTTGAAATCTTCTTCACTGGTCATAAGGAGGAATAAAAGAATGCCCCCCAACATGAGAACCTCAGAACTAAACAAATTAAATGCTTCTAAGGTTTTGATGGGGTTTTATTTTAAAATTCAAAAACCCAGGTACAAACAGCTGTGGCATACTGAGGCCCAAATGACAGATAAAATCCAGATACTGCAGACTTGTGGGGGAAACTCTGGGAGCGCATCCATGGAAGCTCTTCCTAAGGGCAAGGAACATAGCATATGGCCCATTCCAAACTCAGTTTCTTCTAGTACATCCTTAAAAAAGCCTTAAAAAACCTTAAAAAGCCAGAGTTCCCTTATCTGCTCACACAGACCCA
>NW_020929920.1:0-783 GCF_003984885.1 Neopelma chrysocephalum | reverse complement strand
TTACTGCATTATGTACATATGGTCTTACTGTCTAACAACTATAAATCCCATGTTTAAATAGAAATTTCACCATCACAGTACTAACATTTCTCTTTAAATTTCTCAAAGGATGCAAAGATAAATAGAAATATTAACATAACACTTTACATCTCACAAGACTTTAGATGATAGCAATTGATAGCAATGTTAATTTTACCTCTACTGTTTGGACTTTCCACATTCTTATGCTGAATAAAATCATAATTTTGAGTTTTATATGTATGATACAAACTGGTTTGACTTTAGTATTTGTCAGCATATTTCCTTTTTTTCTTTTTTCTTTTCTTTTTATTTTTTAAGTGATACTTTATCAATAATTTGTAAAATTTATGTTTACTGTACTGGGCTAGTGTTAACTGTTCAGTACAGTAAACATAAATTTTACAAATTATTGATAAAGTATCACTTAAAAAATAAAAAGAAAAGAAAAAAGAAAAAAAGGAAATATGCTGACAAATACTAAAGTCAAACCAGTTTGTATCATACATATAAAACTCAAAATTATGATTTTATTCAGCATAAGAATGTGGAAAGTCCAAACAGTAGAGGTAAAATTAACATTGCTATCAATTGCTATCATCTAAAGTCTTGTGAGATGTAAAGTGTTATGTTAATATTTCTATTTATCTTTGCATCCTTTGAGAAATTTAAAGAGAAATGTTAGTACTGTGATGGTGAAATTTCTATTTAAACATGGGATTTATAGTTGTTAGACAGTAAGACCATATGTACATAATGCAGTAA
>NW_020929919.1:0-456 GCF_003984885.1 Neopelma chrysocephalum | reverse complement strand
TCAAAAGAGATTATAAGTCAGAATAACAATTTAATAAAAATAATACAATAAATACAATTACACAGACAAACAATTGGTTTTAACCCACAAAACCCAGATGTATAACCCAGCACCCTGGGGCATGAACAGAGTGGCATTTGTTGGGTCCCCCACCCCATGCTGAGCCCCACGTGGTCCCCCTGAGTCCAAAAGTAAAAGGAGAGGGAAAACCTGTTGGTGTGAGTGCTGGTTGCAGTCCGGTCGAGAGTGGTGGTCTCAGTCCGGTTGAGAGCGGTGGTTGCAGTCCAGTCCAAGTTCTGGTCCTTCTCTGGATCCCACGAGTGGTACCGAAGTCCCAAGACCCCAAGATTATATATCCTCAGGTGCAGGCAGGAATGCCCAGTACCTCCCTCAGGGCAGGGAGTTCCACAATGGGTGTGAAGACAGGAGCATCCTCCTATCTCACAGGCCTCTTAA
>NW_020929918.1:0-5596 GCF_003984885.1 Neopelma chrysocephalum | reverse complement strand
AATGGGTGTGAAGACAGGAGCATCCTCCTATCTCACAGGCCTCTTAACACCCAGGTTATAGCCTGAGGGGTCAGGCTGCTCTGGGCAGCTGCTGTAAATGGTCTATTGTTAACAGTTTCTGGGAAATGGCAGGGAATGGTATAGAATACACAGTTTTGGGTTACACCTACACAGTGATGAGCTGGTCCCAGCTGTTCTAACTAGGACATTATCCACTCCTTATTCTATGCCATCTGTGCCATGCCCAAATTAACACCTTTTAAAACTATATACATATATATATAGACAGTGAAACATTACAGACGATTCTCACTCAAAATTAGGTCCCCTTGTGGTACACAATGCACCTCCCCATCTTTTTGCATTACCCACCAAGTGAAACCAGGCCCTTGAGCAAAAACGATCCCTCGGATAGGTTTGCCCTTGCTTGAGGTGGGACTAATCCAAACAGTCTTTCCTAACATACCTCTCATATGCACCACGGGGACTTTGTCTCTGTCTACAGTATGCAAGGGTTCTGACTGGGCAGGGCCAGCTCGATTGATGGAGCCTCGCGTGTTGACCAACCAGGTGGCCTTTGCTAAGTGCAGTTCCCAGTGTTTGAAAGTCCCCCCACCCAATGCCTTCAAGGTGGTTTTCAGCAGTCCATTGCACAGCTCAACTTTTCCAGCAGCTGGTGCATGGTAGGGGATATGATACACCTACTCAATGCCATGCTCTCTGGCCTAGGTGTCTATGAGGCCATTCTTAAAATGGGTCCCAATGTCAGACTCAATTCTCTCCGGGGTGCCGTGTCGCCACAGGACTTGTTTTTCAAGGCCCAGGATGGTATTCTGGGCAGTGGTGTGAGGCACGGAGTATGCACTACTTCCTTCTACCATGGTCAGCACGTAGCACTTGCCTTGGCAGGTTTGGGGGAGCGTGATGTAGTCAACTTGCCAGGATTCCTCATACCTGTATTTCGACCACCGTCCACCATACCATAGAGGCTTCACCCGCTTGGCCTGCTTGATGGCAGCACATGTCTCACAGTCATGGATGACCTGTGAGACACTGTCCATGGTTAGATCCACCCCTCGGTCACGAGCCCATCTGTATGTTGCATCTCTCCCCTGGTGACCGGAGGCATCATGGGCCCATCGAGCCAGAAATAATTCTCCTTTGTGCTGCCAATCCAGATCTACCTGAGAGACTTTAATCCTGGCAGCTCGGTCCACCTGCTTGTCGTTACGATGCTCCTCATTAGCCCGACTCTTGGGTACATGAGCATCTCCGTGACTGACCTTCACACTCAGCTTCTCTACCCGGCCAGCGATGTCCTGCCACATCTCCGCCGCCGAGATGGGTTTCCCTTTGCGCTGCCAGTTGGCCTTTCTCCATCGCTCTAGCCATCCCCACAGAGCATTGGCCACCATCCATGAGTCAGTATAGAGACAGAGTCTTGGCCACTTCTCTCGTCCAGTGATATCCAAAGCCAGCTGAACGGCTTTAAGCTCTGCAACCTGACTCGACCCACCTTGTCCTCTGGCCACTTCTGCAACTCGCCGTGTGGGACTCCATACGGCTGCCTTCCATTTTTAGTTTGTCCCTACAATGCAACAGGAGCCATCCGTGAAGAGAGCATATCGCTTTTCATCTTCTGGTGGCTGGTTATATGGTGGGGCCTCCTCAGCCTGTGTCACCCGCTCCTCTTCTTCTTCAGAGGATAGTCTGAGACTCTCAACTTTGGGCCAATTGGTGATAATTTCCAGAATCCCAGGGTGATTAGGATTCCCTATCTGAGTTCGCTGTGTGATCAGAGCGATCCACTTACCCCATGTGGCATCAGTGGCGTGATGTGTAGAAAGAGCTTTTCCCTTGAAGATCCAGCCCAGCATTGGAAGTTGGGGTGCCAGGAGGAGCTGTGCTTTGGTGCCGATCACTTCTGAGGCAGCTCAAACTCCTTCATAAGCAGCCAGGATCTCTTTCTCAGTTGGTGTATAGCTGGCTTCAGATCCTTTGTATCCCCAACTCCAGAATCCCAGTGGTCGTCCTTGGGTCTACCCAGGCACTTTCTGCCAGAGGCTCCGTGAAGGGCCATTGTTCCCGGCTGCAGTGTAGAGCACATTCTTCACGTCCTGTCCTGTCCTTAATGGCCCAAGGGCTACCGCATGGGCAATCTCCTGTTTAATTTGTTCAAAGGCTTGTTGTTGTTCAGGGCCCCACTGGAAATCATTTTTCTTCCATGTCACAAGGTGGAGAGGGCTTACAATCTGACTGTACTTGGGGATATGCCCATGGTGCCTAGGAAAGCCTGTGTTCCCTTCTTGCTGGTTAGTGGGGACATGGCTGCTATTTTGTTAATCACCTCCATTGGAATCTGGCAGCCTCCATCTTGCCACTTCACTCCTAGGAACTGAATTTCCTGAGCAGGTCCCTTGACCTTACTTCGTTTAATGGCAAAACCAGCTCTTAGGAGGATCTGGATTATCTTCTCTCCTTTCTCGAAGACTTCCCCCGCTGTGTTCCCCCATACAATGATGTCATCGATGTACTGTAGATGTTCTGGAGCCTCACCCTTTTCCAGTGCGTTCTGGATCAGTCCATGGCAAATGCTGGGACTGTATTTCCACCCCTGGGGCAGTCGGTTCCAGGTGTACTGCACACCCCTCCAAGTGAAAGTAAATTGTGGCCTGCACTCTGCTGCCAAAGGAATGGAGAAGAAGGCGTTGGCAATGTCAATGGTGGCATACCACTTGGCTGCCTTGGACTCCAGCTCATACTGGAGCTCCAGCATGTCCGGCACAGCAGCACTCAGGGGTGGTGTGACTTCATTGAGTCCACGGTAATCCACCGTCAGCCTCCACTCTCCGCTGGACTTACGCACTGGCCATATAGGGCTATTAAAGGGTGAGCGAGTCTTGCTGACCACCCCCTGGGTCTCCAGTTCACGGATCATCTTATGTATGGGAGTCACAGAGTCTCGGTCGGTGCGGTATTGCCGACGGTGCACTGTTGCTGTGGCTATCGGTACCAACTGTTCTTCAACCTTCAGCAGTCCCACAGCAGAGGGGTCCTCTGAGAGGCCAGGCAAGGTGTTCAACTGTCTAATTTCCTCTGCCTCCACAGTAGCTATGCCAAACGCCCAACGAAGTCCTTTTGGGTCTTTGAAATACCCACTCCTCAGGTAATCTATGCCAAGGATACACGGGGCCTCTGGGCCAGTCACGATGGGGTGTCTGTGCCATTCCTTCCCAGTCAGGCTCATTTCAGCTTCCAGTACAGTCAGCTGTTGGGATCCCCCTGTCGCCCCAGAAATAGAGATGGATTCTGCCCCTACGTATCTTGATGGCATCAAAGTACATTGGGCGCCGATGTCAACTAAGGCCTTATATCTTTGTGGCTCTGATGTGCCAGGCCACCGAATCCACACTGTCCAATAGACCCGATTGTCCCTCTCCTCTACCTGGCTAGAGGCAGGGCACTCCTAGTCCTGGTCATGGTACTCACTGCACTCTTCTTGTAAGTATGACCTGGA
Source organism: Neopelma chrysocephalum (assembly GCF_003984885.1). Taxonomy (NCBI): domain Eukaryota; kingdom Metazoa; phylum Chordata; class Aves; order Passeriformes; family Pipridae; genus Neopelma; species Neopelma chrysocephalum. The sequence goes on along the minus strand of NW_020929918.1, from coordinate 2,079 downwards.
GGTCCCTTCAAGAGGATTAGACATATCATCATTCCTGTACCATCTAGAGTCTTGCCCACGAGAGACTGGAGCAGCATTTATCCTTGAAGAGTTCCTTGTGGTACTTGTTCCTCTTTTCAATTCTTGTACCCAGGCTGCTAAGGAAGAGGTGGGTTTTCCATCCCACTTCCTCATATCTTCTCCATGCTCATGGAGGTAAAACCATAGATTGCCATGTGGAGTGTACCCTCTTTCCTTAGCTGGGGGACGCCTGCTCCTGATAGCAGAGACCTGCTTGTTTGTCCTGTTTGTCCTGGTGAGATATGGAAGATGCCTTCCTTAATTTCCTCTCTTAGCTTCTGGTGTCCCTCTTCAATCTTCTCTTCCAGGCTTTGGACATGTTCAGCCAGTTTGGTTTCCACAGATGAGAGATGGGCTCATAATGGGGAGGTGACAGTGTCTTCATAAATCTAACCAACGCACCCACCTTGTCCTCTCCCTCTCTCCATTGCAATGTTGCTAAGTAGCGAGAATACATTTCTGGCCCGAGCCATGCAAACTTTAACCACATCTGGGATGAGCACTGTACACTGTTTGGACTTTTAGGGAATCTTCTGTCCTCTGAAAAGATTATCTCCAGTATGGCTAATTCCCTTAAGCACCGGATACCTTGTTCCATCGTGTTCCACTGTCCTTGCTGTACGTGGAGGTCCTCCTTACAAAGATATCTCTCCCTCACACTGGACAACAGTCGCCGCCAGAGACTGAGAGTTTCCTGCCTCTTTCCAATCCCCTGATCAATGACTACATCTCAAGACAGGGATCCCAGTTGTCTTGCTTCACTCCCATCTAGAACTGTACCGTTAGCTGCGGCATCCCAGATTCGGAGCAGCCAGGTCAGAATGGACTTATTCGCCTGTCGCGTGAACTCTCTCCGGAGCTCACGTAGCTCACCCAGGGATAGGGACCGAGTGATTATTTCTGGCTCTGTCTCCCCCAGTGGATGTGAAGGTCCTGCTTCTTCATCATCATTCACTATAGGAACTGATTTAGTCTTTGATTTCCTTTTCTGGACAGGGACAACTGCTATTGGTTTCAGTTGTTCTTCTGGTTCCTCGACGGTTTGTGTGGACATGGTGCTGGTTGATTTATTTCTTTTTCCCTCTGACTCAGCTGTGGTTTGGGTGGACGTGGTGCCTGTGGATTTGCTCCTTCTCTCCTCCCCCTGACAGTGCTGTACTATGTCAAGTAGTGTCCAGTAGGCAGTGGCCAGGGCCCAGCAGGTTGCTGTGAGCTGGCCGTCTCTGGAGCTGCCAGAGCATTTTTCCTTCACCAGTCTTCACACTAACAGGATCCTGCAATTGTTCAGGGGTGAATTTCCAGATCATTGGAGGAGAAAATTTCTCCAAATACTGGCCGATGTCCTCCCACTTCCCGTGCCACTCAACAGAGCAGGTGTCCAGACAACCTAGAAGGCCCTGTTCTGATCCTAAGCATGGTGTAGACAGTATGGAGCAGACAAAGCAACATTAACAACAACATTACGCTGTCTTTAACATCAACAGGAAACTCAATATTTTCAAAGACTATTGTAGTGGGTCTGAAGGGGAAGAAGGAGGTGAAAGGCTGGAAACAGCCATTCCCTCCTGTTCCCCCAAAAGGCTGAGTGAGATTTTTAATGAGGTCTCAGAGGTAGCAACCCAAACCAGGACAGGCAAACAAGGCTGAATACACATTCATAATGAAACTCACTGCTTCTGATGTTATGACAACATAAACACAGTTTATTAATAAAGCAATTTTGATCCCTCTCCCTGGTCTTAAAGAGAGCATCAGAATAGGCAAATACTTCCCCGTATGTGAGAATATGAACAGGCTCAGATACAACATCCACGTGAATACATCAAACAACATGGTGATCAGGGAGTTTCTGTATCCAAATAGACAAAGCTTAAAATGAAATTGTGATTTTGATTTCTCTCTCTATGCCCCACATTGGGCACCAAAAAATGTGCTGGTTTAAAGGTAAACCGGCAGGGGCAATGAACCCAAGTCAAAAGAGATTATAAGTCAGAATAACAATTTAATAAAAATAATACA
>NW_020929917.1:0-8996 GCF_003984885.1 Neopelma chrysocephalum | reverse complement strand
CTGAGTTGGAAGGCACCCACAAGGATCATAGAGTCCAGCCCTTAGCCCTGCACAGGACCATCCCCAAGAGTCCCACCATGTGCCTGAAAGTATCCAAATGCTTCCTAAACTCTGGCAGCCTTGGGGCTGTGCCCACTGCCCTGGGGAGCCTGGGCAGTGCCCAACCAGCCTCTGGAGGAAGAACCTTTTCCTGAGATCCAACCTGACCCTGCCCTGACACAGCTCCAGCCATTCCCTGGGTGCTGTCCCTGCTCCCCCCAGAGCAGAGCTCAGTCCCTGCCCCTCCTCTGCCCCTGCCCAGGCAGTTGGAACTGCAGGGAGGTCTCCCCTCAGTCTCCTCTGCTCCAGTTGAACACACCAAGTGCCCTCAGTGTCCTCACACGGCTTCCCGTCAAGGCCCTTCCCTATCCTTGTTGCCTCCTTTGGACACTCTCTAATGGCTCAATACCTTCCTTACATTGTGTCCCCCCAAACTGCCCCAATGTTGCAGGTGATGCTGCCCCAGGTCAGAGCAGAGCGGGACAATCCCCTCTCTGGCCCAGACGGTGATGCTGGGCCTGATGCCCCCAGGACAGGGTTGGGTCTCCTGGTTGCCAGGGCACTGCTGACTCAGGGCCAACTGGCCACTGACCACAACCCCCAGGGCCTGACATTTTCCCTTATTAAACTTCATATGGTTGGTGATCGCCCAGTCCTGCAATTTCTCGAAGTCTCTCTGCAGGGCCTCCCTGCCTTTGAGGGAGTTAACAGGTCTTCCCAGTTTTGGGTCATCTGCAGACTTGCTCAGTGTCCCTTCCAGTCCTGTGTCCAAGTCATTGATGAAGATGTCGAAGAGCACAGGGCCCAAGATAGAGCCCTGTGGAACCCCACTAATGATAGGTCCCCAGTCTGATGTCACTCCAGTCACTGTCACCCTCTGTGCTTGACCAATTGCTCACCCCCCACATGATGTGTTTATCCAGCTGTGGGCTGGACAATCTGTGCAGAAGGATCTGAGGAGCGACAGTATCGAAAGCTTTACTGAAATCCAAAAAGTTCACATCAATTGGCTTACCTTGATCAGCCAGGTGGGTTACTTTGTCATGAAAGGAAATCAGATTTGATAAGCAGGACTTTCCTCTCCTGAAGCCCTGCTGGCTGTGACCAATGACTGTCTTTCAAATGTTTTTCAATAATTCCCAGAATAATCTTCTCCATAACTTTACCAGGCACTCAAGTGAGACTGACAGGCCTGTAGTTTCCAGGGTCCTGCATCTTGCCCTTCTTGAAAATCGGGACAACATTCACCAGCTTTCAGTCAGCTGGGACCTCTCTGGATTCCCAGGAATGCTCCAAAATCATGGAGAGAGGTTTTGTGATGACATCAGCAGCTTTTTTAGGATTCTGAGATTGATCCCATCAGGTCCCAGGGATTTGTAGGGATCCAGCTGGAGCAGCAGATTCCACACAGTGTCAGGGTTGACTGGGAGTTCATCATTCTCGCACTCACGCTCCTGCAGCTCAGAGCACTGAGATCCCCTTGGTCCATATTCGTGTTGAAGGCAGAGGCAAAGAAAGCACTAAACACTTCTGCCTGGTCTCTGTCCCTGTTTGTGAGGTGACCATTCTCATCCTGGAACAGGCTGATGTCATTTCTGTACTGCCTATTGCCATTAATGTATTTGAAAAAACAATACAATTTGAAAACAATTATAAAAGTGAGAAATGGTTAATTCAAGACAGAGAGATAAGAAAAAGGAAGAATGCAATCTGAAAGGCAAAAAATAATCTCTCTCACATGATAAAAATGTTCTCTCTATCGCACTTAGTGCTCTCACCGTGGTACCATGTTTCACTGGGAGACAGAGGTGAGCTTCCAGTATGTGATAACTCCTCTGCCAGAGCAGTTCAGGCTGTACTTTCTGTTTGGGAGCTGCCAGGCCATGACTGTCCCTCCTCACAACCACAGACCACTCTCCTGGGTACACACTTGGCCCAGACTCCACCTGAACCTCCCTCTACCCCCTTTACCTCAGCTTTCACAGATATGGCCAGAAGAAGCCACTTTCAGTTTGAAGAATGTCCCACAAGGATCACTTTCACAGAGCAATTCTTAATTTTTCTTGCTGGCAGATGGGTTCAAAGATGCTTCCCAAAGAGCAAAAGCTACCTGCCTCACAGGTAATGGCAAGAGCTCAGTCCTTGCTGAGGTGCCACTGCCACAGCATGAACACCCATGGCAGCACAGTTGCCAGCCTGGGAGGGTGAGTGGGAGAGCTAAGTCACTGGCTGGAAGCACTCTGTCTGTCTCAGTGTCTCAGCTCACTTCAGCACTGCAGTCAAGTGTCAGAGCAGAAACAGGCACAGAGGCTTTTACTTTTGGTGCAGATGGTCCTTACCCTGTCCCTATGGTGACCCCAAGAAGAAGTGCAGGAGAATGTCTCACCCCCAGGTAGCCTCAGGCATCTGTGAGCTGTTTGTCTCCATCTGCAGTGGTCTGGGCTTGTTTATTGTCAGCAGAAACAAATATATTTGAGGGGGTCGCTTGGACATTCAAAAGCAGTTGACTGAGCAGCCCTTAGGAGGATGGACTTGTAGTGTCCCTCTGGTAAAGAAAAGGATTATATAGAGTTACATGAGATTAATTTCACCCGCTTTAGAAGATGTGAGAAACAAATCCAATAAAGAATCTTGTATCTATATGGTACATCTCTATCAAAATGATGCCTTATATCAAGACATTTGCTCTACCTGACTTTGGAGTGATAAACCTTAGAGCCTTAGTGCATTTCATGGAGTTTCCTCTGTGAACTGAAAGGAAAAAGAATTTTTACATTTCAGTTGTTTTGGGATAGTAGCAATTGAAAATATAATTTTTCTGCACACACTCTCAATCCCTAGGGTGCAACAGAGCCTCACTCACACAACATATTCCTGATTCGCTCTGCTGCCAGTGGGGAATATTTTCTATGCAGCACAAACATGTTCCTGCAACAAGCCCATCCTTTGTCCTGACAGAGGGTAAGAAAGGGATGATCAGCTCAAGTTAAATATCAAACTCTAGAGCATTTCACTCTGAAACCATCAGCCTGTGAGCTTAGTAGAGAAGGAAATGAAAAGAAGGCATGGTTATGATTGCTGCCTGTAGCTATAATCCATGAAAAGTTTAATGCTGGTCATTTAGGAGGTCCGGGTGCCACAGCATCCTGCATGGTGCAGACAAGTGAGTTAGATGTAACAGGCCTGTGATGAACAGAAGGACCATCCAACAGGGCTCTGGAGGTGCTCCCTGCTCCCAGTGCTTGCTTCCCAGGTACTTTACCATCATTTCAGTGGAGATTGCTTCTTCCCTGTTGTCGTGGCTTAGGAGTGGTACTCCCCAGTTTAGTGTTCCCACTGAAATACTCCAAACCATGCACCAACTCACTCACTTCCCCCTTTCCCGGGGTGGAGAGGAAAACTGGAGGCACAAAAGCTAAAAGATCAAAAGTCGAGATAACAATTTACTGGAAACAGCAATGGAATAAGAGGCAAACACTAACAGCAACAGTATTTAATAACAGAGGGTACAAGAGAGATGAGGTGAGTGCTCACCATGCGGAACCAGCACTACCCTGACCACTCACCTGCCACCAACCGACCAGAAGGGCACATTTCCCCCACCCCCTGCTATAGCATGAGGGGGTATAGAATAATCTCAGAGTCCTGGCCATGCCCCTCCTGGCTACTGCAAAAGTTTAACCATGTTCTGGCTGGAATCAGGATACCTGTTGAAGCTGCTTGTACTGCTTTTGTTTTGGAGTTTCTTCAATAATTATTTTAAAAATCATTTTAAATAGTAAAAAAACAAAAGGCTTTTAACCAGAAAAATTTTGGTTTTGCCTGAAGTGTGATTCCTGGGGTGTTGTGGGGTCTGATTTTAATGACTTTGTACTATGTATTGATCAGTGATGACTCTTTATTTAAATGCAATACTGTAGTTCATCAGTAGCCACGGGGTATCCAAAGGCTGTGTCTCAACTGAGCTGGTGCTGTTGTGTAATGACAGATGAGAGGAACAGCTCTGGGTTCAGAAGGGGAGATCGCACTGCACCAATGAGAAGCAAACCAACATTGGCTCAAGTCAAGATCTGGTAATGGAAGGAGCTCTGGCACTCAGTCCACTTGTCCCGGAGAGCAAAAATCCCACCACACAAGCATGGGATTTTCACCTCTTTGTGAAATACAAACCACATAGAAATGAGCAGCTGGTGGGCATGGAACTGTCCTTGTTTTATCCTGAGAGCTGTCGTGACTTGTGGGGAATCTGTGCTGCTGTAATTCAGGGGAATTTTTTGAACATACGATTTACTAAATATTCCTTAAAATCCATTTATTTTCCTCATGTAGTTGCGCAGCTTTCTTCCTACTGTTAAATGGAAAGGTGGAGATAACCACATCTGTTATTTAAAAATATATCGACCTTAAACTTCTAATTATACAATGACCAATTTACAGAAATGTCATATTTTAATCACTCTTCAGTATGACAGAAAAAAATCACTTTTTAAAGGCAGTTCTAACTGCATTTTTGTGTCAGTGGGTGAGGTGCAAGCCAACATTTTGTCAAATATGCTAAACTTCACGAGAAGGGAGTTACATATATCTTTAACTGAGGATGCTGTGTGAGGAAGGGCCTGTGTGGAGAGGGCTCTGGCATAGAGCAATTAGTGATGGCAATGCTTTGGACAAGGACTATTGGAGGGAAAAATTACAAAGCAATATTCATCACAGCTTTGTATTCTTCCAAATGCAACCCCTTGGGACTTTGGCTCAAACCTGTATGACCATTCATTATATTTTTCTTTGTTATTTGTTTATGAATTAAGGGATTTCTGGTTGCCACCTGGTCCAACCAGCCTCCCTAAAGCAGGACCACTTTGAAAGTGGATTAATTTTGAAATTAATTTAGGTTGTTGTGGGCCTTTCATGTTTAATATCTTCAAGAATGGAGCCTCCACAACCCCGCTGGGCTCCTCTTCCATTGCTTGATCCCCCACTTCAGAGTGGAAACGTTTGGTATTTAGAAACCTGGAGATAATAATTCATATCTCTCTAAAAGCCTGAGCAGACAAGTTCCAGCCTATTGGTTGCTTCACAGAACTGAAAAGTCAGCAAGGCACATAAAGTATTTAATGAGATCAAAGCCTCCTGCTCCTGAAAATTTCAATCAAACAGTCTGTTTTTCTCAAGTTTTGGAGTTTCTTTGCCACAAACCAGGTGGCACTCATCCCCATTATCAGTTTCCTTGGGCAGAACATGTTAACCTGCATTTGCTGTGTTCTCTAAAGATGCCTGATGCAGTCTTGAATCCATGTGCTCTGACTCACTCACTGGAAGAGGCTGGGGGAGTTCTCAGAGCCAGCTGATTTACAAGCTGCTTCACTTCTTTAATTGATCTTATTTGCCTGTGAGCACATTTGTATGGAAAATAAGACATCTTTGATATGAGATCCAGCTTTACCACAGCAGAGAACATCCCACATGACCAGATAAAGTCAGGTTCTGGTATGTTACCCTCAGCCAGTCACTCTGTAATAATGTTTTGCAGGCTCTGGGATGTGTAGGTCTATCTATGTGCAAGGAAGGAGAGTCCGTATTGGCTCCCACAGGTTATGGTTTCCTGGGAGCAGAACAGTGAGCTGGCAGTTGAAGCAGGCTTTGCACCAGGTTTTCCTGCAGCTGACAGTACCAATCCATCTCCTGGGATAGTACCTCCTTTTTGGGGGAGCCATATCCACGCCACATCCACATTGTCTCAGCTGCAGTATTTGTCTGCACAAGATCCAGAGCAATTCCCATTCCACCAGCCAGCTTAGACAGGTGGGCAACACCTGCAAAAGGTGTCTGAGAGGATGAGGAGACTGTTGGCACAGGGTCTCCCCTGCCATGTGGCATCTTCTCAGGTCTCTCTGTCCATCCCTGACTGCTGCCCACTGTCTGTTCCCAGCTCGGCACTGGGATCACTCGTGTGATGGCTGGTTCCACGCTGGGACAGCCCAGCCTCTCTTTCTCCTGATCCCTTCATGTAGAGCTGCCTTTGTGAGCTGCATCCCTTCATTGTCCTGCTTTCCTTCAGCACCACAGCTTACTTTTGCAGGCCCAGGCAGCTTAGATGAGAGACCCCAGTACCTATACGCTGCATCCAGCTCTGGGGTCCCCAACACAAGAAAGACATCGACCTGATGGAACAAGTCCAGAGGAGGCCACTAAGATGCTCCAAGGGTTGGAGCACCTCTGCTAGGGAGACAGAATCAAAGAACCTCAGAGTCATAGAATCAGAGAATAGTTTGTTTTGGAAGGAACCTTAAAGATCATATAGTTCCACTGCCCTGTCATGAGCAGGGACACCTTTCCCTAGGCCAGGTTGCTCAGAGTTCCGTTCAACCAGGCCCCTTGATGGGGCATCAACAACTTCTCTGGGCAACCTGTACCAGGTCCTCACCATTCTCATAGCAAAGAATTTCCTCCTAATATCTAATCTAAAGCTACTCTCTTTTACTTTGAATCCATTCCCACTTGCCCTGTCACTACATGCTCTTTTAAGTAGTCTCTGCCCAACTTTTTTGTAGCTTCTTCAGGTACTGAAAGGCCGCAATTAGGTCACCGCAAGCCTTCTCTTTCCCAGGCTGGACAATCCAAATTCTCTCAGCTTTTCTTTGTGGGAGAGGTGCTCCAGCCCTCAAATCAACTTGGTGCCTCCTCTGGACTCTCTCCAACAGGTCAATGTCCTTCCTGTGCTGAGGACCCCAGAGCTGGAGGCAGCACTGCAGGCGGGGTCTCACCTGAGTGGGCCAGAGAGGCAGAATTACCCCCTCCACTGTTGCCCACACTGTGGGATCAGCCCAGGGCATGTGGGGTTCCTGGGTGCATTTCATTGACATTGATCCTGGGTCTGACTGAACCAACAGTCCCTTTCCCTCAGAAACTCCAGTTCAGTTTTGTGTAGGCTGGGTTTCTTTGTTTCCTTGGGACAAGTCTAAACCTTGTCCCAAGTTCACACCCAGCAAATCAACTCAGCTGTTTGGGAACTCTGTGAACTACATGTGCTTGGGAGTGATGATGCAAGTGTTTTAAAAAAGCAGTGTGTTAAAGACAAGAACAGGAAGATAAACAAGGTACTCTGTAATGAGCAGCTGCCCATTTTCCAAAAGATAGCTGTAGCACTGACAACTTTTTGTTGTTGATCTTTTGATTCTGAAATTGTTTGGAGAAATAGCTGCTCCCCACATCTGCTCCCCACACTACTTATCATGGGTGACAAGCTATGTGCCTGCCTGTACTAGGTATCAAGACCTTCTCACTGCTCTGACCCTGTAGTACACAATTCCCCAAAGTCCTTCTGGATGCTCCAAAGGTGCACTCTTTAGTTTGAATTTCCCAACACAAGAGTCTTTCCTGCCTCAGTAATTATTCTCAGATAAAACCTACTCTTCTTAAGGTGGGAGAATTGCATGCCAACACAAATTAAGTGAAGGTGATCACTTACCTCAGCAGTTTCAAAAGTCTGATTTGTCATTTTATATTAGAGATTTAAAACTTTCTTACCTTAATTTTAAGAAATGTGACTCCAAATATAACAAAACAAAATACAAGTAACTGGGTTTGAGTTCTTTTGAGTAGTCTCATATGACACTGATGGTAGATTGTGAAGATCTCTGAAAGGTTTTACAAAACCAACAAAAATGATGGGGCAAAACTGGTCTAGAGAAGAACACAGCTACCTTCCAAGGAAAGGTTAAAAAGGTTAGCATTCCAGTTTGAAGAAGGGAACACTGAGGAAGGCAGTGTGATCAAGGTTCACAAAATCCTGAAGGCAGGGGACGTGCTGAAAGCTGAGCTGCTCACCCAGTCCCACCGTACCACAACAGAAAGCCCTCGAGAACTCACCAGAGATGGGTGTAAGACAACCATGGACTTATGGATGCAGCAGGTCAGGTCATGAGCTATCCTGGGCTGCCATGGGAGCTGCTGATTGCTGCAGGCCCAGAGAGGCACCACACAAAATCATGGGAAACAGGTCCCCGACTGGCTGCTGGAGGATGAGGCAGGGATAACCCTTTCACAGTCCCACGTCTATGGCTGCTTGAGGGGTGAGTGAGGGGTGGTGGAGGTGGCCAGGCTCACACGTGTCCTGCCGGTGGCATCTGCTACTGGAGACGGCACGCTGGGCTGGGTGAGATGACCAGTGGGGTTTTTCCAATGTACTTACATTTGAGGCCTTCCCATCGGTTTCTGTCATTCATTTTCCACCTCTCTATAAAGGGAACATACTTTCTTCTTTCACGAGGCTCTTGGTAGAGACTGCCCTTCCCTCTCAGCCTCAGTCACAGGCTTGCGCCTGCTGGACTCTGCAAGTCAGAAACACCTTCACTGGGCAGTGGAGGTGTCATTCCAGGAACATTGTAGTTGGCAGCAATGCCAGTGCAACACTGCCTCTGCTTGGTTGCTCCACAAATCCATGTTAAAAATAACCATATTCAATAACCAAAATCCATATTAGAAAGAAATCCCTCAGCATTGCACAACTGGACTACCCCAGCATTGCAGAAAAGGCAGTGTGGTCATGTGGGTGAATGACTGAGATGGAAAAGCTACTTAAAAATTGACCAATTGAGTGCTTATGAAATTAGGCTTTGAAAAATACTATTTATTAAATATGCTTATCATTTAAATTATAATTAGGGTAATTAAATTTTATATTATACATAATATCTCACTAATTACATTTAATATGCAGATGAATCCTCAGGTCAGAAGACAGGGAAAGTTTTTGGTGCAAAAATTTTATAGAGGAAAATATTCAACATCTGCTTAGAAAAACCAGCTTCATGTAAAAATTGACCTAGTGTCCAATGCAAGTAATTAAAGTGAAAGAGCTAAATAACCCCCGAATATAAAGCTGAACATTTCAAAGAATCACAGAATATGCTGAGTTGGAAGGCACCCACAAGGATCATAGAGTCCAGCCCTTAGCC
>NW_020929916.1:0-317 GCF_003984885.1 Neopelma chrysocephalum | reverse complement strand
CTCCCAAGCATTGCTGCAGGGTGCTTAGGCCAAATTTCCAACCTCCTTGTGTCTTATTTACTGTTTCTCACAAACACATGAATCACCCTGAATGAGAGAAAAGGATATTGCATCAAGCTTGTGAGCTCTTATGGAGAAACAGGATTTAAGCAAACAAAATTATTTCTGTGATTGTTCCTCACTGTGCTAATTCTGGGATGTGCTTATGGTTTTGGTCCCAATTCCACTGTGATTTTGGAGATGCCATGATTAGGGTTGTGGAAAGGCTTTTCCAGTTTCACAGCTCTACCCAGGGTTGTCAAGTGGGAAATAATTTT
>NW_020929915.1:0-498 GCF_003984885.1 Neopelma chrysocephalum | reverse complement strand
TTTTTTTTTAGCATCATGTGTACAGATGCTGCATGAGCATAAAGTGCATATACAGGTGGCCATTCAGAATTGAAACACTTGCCAATCTAACCGTGAATTCTCCCCAGTTGTGCAGGTACATACATTTATACTGTATGCATACTTATGGAGAATTCACGGTTAGATTGGCAAGTGTTTCAATTCTGAATGGCCACCTGTATATGCACTTTATGCTCATGCAGCATCTGTACACATGATGCTAAAAAAAAAAGAAGAAGCAAGAAATACACACAATTTAAGCAGTTTATTTATTTTTGTGCAGTGGGAGTTTGCAATGGGGACTGGTGAAAAGGAACCTTCTGAATTATATGTCCCTGCTCCCTGCCCCTCCTCCTTCAATTGCTTCCTTGAATTCACATACTATAAATATACTGTTCATGAATTGTGTATTTCTTGCTTCTTCTTTTTTTTTTAGCATCATGTGTACAGATGCTGCATGAGCATAAAGTGCATATACAG
>NW_020929914.1:0-457 GCF_003984885.1 Neopelma chrysocephalum | reverse complement strand
TTTTTTTTAATGTATTTATAGGAATTAAGATACCTTAGTATTGCTGGGCCAAAATATAAAAGACAGATAAATACAAATTATATTATATTTTATTTCTATATATTTTTATTTTTCCACTATAAAGCCAAAATATTTGTATCTGTTGAGTGAAGCTGCAAGAACTACAGGCATTCTTTTTGCATTCAGTGGCCTTCTATCCAAATCTCACTCCTTACAATATCCTGTAAGCACCTCTGGGGATACTCCAAGACAGATGCAAGTCTTACATGATGCTGCACTACAAACACAAAGGAAATTCAGCTTCACTCAACAGATACAAATATTTTGGCTTTATAGTGGAAAAATAAAAATATATAGAAATAAAATATAATATAATTTGTATTTATCTGTCTTTTATATTTTGGCCCAGCAATACTAAGGTATCTTAATTCCTATAAATACATTAAAAAAAACCCCA
>NW_020929913.1:0-707 GCF_003984885.1 Neopelma chrysocephalum | reverse complement strand
AATGACACAAAACTAATGAAAGAACATGGTAAATTAATATGCAGACCTTTCTATTCCTATAAGCAGCTAAAAAATATCTCTAATGGCTTTCATTTGTGATTATCTGCAGCCAGTATTTTTTAAAGACTCATTGATCATATTCAAGGGACCAAGAACTGAACCCCACTACTGCCTACAAAAGTCCGCCTTGGCTCCTACTGCTTTGACAAATTGAACATGCCAGCTGCCAATTATGCTAATTTTTAGTGGTAATCTACTGTGTTGTTTGTTACTGAACTGTCAGATTTCTTTTTATTAATATTCTCACTTCATTCTAGAATGGTAATATTTTCATGTACTTTGTCTTTGGCCTTATTTATTTCACGTGAAGAACATGAAAATATTACCATTCTAGAATGAAGTGAGAATATTAATAAAAAGAAATCTGACAGTTCAGTAACAAACAACACAGTAGATTACCACTAAAAATTAGCATAATTGGCAGCTGGCATGTTCAATTTGTCAAAGCAGTAGGAGCCAAGGCGGACTTTTGTAGGCAGTAGTGGGGTTCAGTTCTTGGTCCCTTGAATATGATCAATGAGTCTTTAAAAAATACTGGCTGCAGATAATCACAAATGAAAGCCATTAGAGATATTTTTTAGCTGCTTATAGGAATAGAAAGGTCTGCATATTAATTTACCATGTTCTTTCATTAGTTTTGTGTCATT
>NW_020929912.1:0-673 GCF_003984885.1 Neopelma chrysocephalum | reverse complement strand
AGAGAGAGAGGCCTTACCTCTGAAGAATTTTGAGAGTGAAATTCTGGATACAGTGCGTCAGAACTCTGTTGTTGTCATCCGTGGTGCCACTGGTTGTGGCAAAACCACCCAAGTGCCCCAGTACATCCTGGATGAACACATCAGAACCGGCCGGGCTGCCGAGTGCAACATCGTGGTGACACAGGTGGGGATGTGTGACCAGGGCACTTCTGGGGTGGGTATGAGAAATCACAGCTCAGTTAGGACAGAATCACACGATGCTTTGGGTGGGAAGGGATTGTAAAGCTCATCTCATTCCACCCCCTGCCATGGGCCGGGACACCTTCCACTAGCCCAGGTTGCTCCAAGCCCCGTCCAGCCTGGCCTTACATGATTGAAGGATGTGCTGAGGAACCTGATTATCATTGCAGGACATCGTTCATAAAGGTTTCTCCTCAGTAACACAAGTAGGAGAAACCTCAGCACTATGTATGTCTTCATTTGGAGTCTTATTCATTCATGGATCTTCAATTTGGATAATCTGGCTTGTACCTTACCCGGGCGAAAACTTTTCATCAGACTGAGGGGAAAAGATTTGGCAAATGCCAGCTGGTAATTCCCATGTATCCTCATATCCCTGCTCTGTGATTTCATGGGGAAAAGATTTGGCAAATGCCAGCTGGTAGTTCCCATG
>NW_020929911.1:0-728 GCF_003984885.1 Neopelma chrysocephalum | reverse complement strand
CAAATGCCAGCTGGTAGTTCCCATGTATCCTCATATCCCTGCTCTGTGATTTCATATGTAGAATTATCCATTTCAGGAGAAAAAACCGTGTCGTTACGCACACTGGTGTTTAATGATTACTCCGTGAAGAAATCTGAGGGCAGGACACCTGTAGCACTTCCAATTTATTTTCTTGCTCTCAGTGCTGTTGTGATAAAGTTCTGTGAGCTGATCATTAATCAGGGCACCCTTTCCCCCCCAGCCCCGGCGGATCAGCGCGGTGTCAGTGGCGGAGCGCGTGTCCTACGAGCGGGGAGAGGAGCCGGGGCAGAGCTGCGGGTACAGCGTGCGCTTCGAGTCCGTGCTCCCTCGGCCCCACGCCAGCATCATGTTCTGCACCGTGGGTCTGTACTGCTTTGTTACCCCTGCAGCTCATTCCTTGTGGGTCCACGCTGAGTTAGCAGCAAAAGCAGGGGTGTGGTTCGGTTAAAATTTGTAGGAAGCCTGTTTCGGGGATTGAAAAGGGTTTTTCTGGGTACAAGTTTGCTGATGTGCTGTCGTGCAGAGAAAGATTAAGGCTGTTGTTCAGAATTGTGGTAATACAGGTCTGATAGCACACAGAAATTATCCCATGAAGAGGTAAAATTGCCATATGATTGTCCTTAAAGGACAGATGGGGGGGCAGCACTGGGTGGGAAGGGTTGAAAGAGTCTTTCAGGTGGTAATGCTTCATGCCCTTGCTGTCACTT
>NW_020929910.1:0-610 GCF_003984885.1 Neopelma chrysocephalum | reverse complement strand
AGAGAGAGAGGCCTTACCTCTGAAGAATTTTGAGAGTGAAATTCTGGGTACAGTGCGTCAGAACTCTGTTGTTGTCATCCGTGGTGCCACTGGTTGTGGCAAAACCACCCAAGTGCCCCAGTACATCCTGGACGAACACATCAGAACCGGCCGGGCTGCCGAGTGCAACATCGTGGTGACACAGGTGGGGATGTGTGACCAGGGCACTTCTGGGGTGGGTATGAGAAATCACAGCTCAGTTAGGACAGAATCACACGATGCTTTGGGTGGGAAGGGATCGTAAAGCTCGTTTCATTCCAACCTCTGCCATGGACCAGGACACCTTCCACTAGCCCAGGTTGCTCCAAGCCCTGTCCAACCTGGCCTTAAATGATTGAAGGATGTGCTGAGGAACCTGATTATCATTGCAGGACATCTGTCATAAAGGTTTCTCCTCAGTAACACAAGTAGGAGAAACCTCAGCACTATGTATGTCTTCATTTGGAGTCTTATTCATTCATGGATCTTCAATTTGGATAATCTGGCTTGTACCTTACCCGGGCGAAAACTTTTCATCAGACTGAGGGGAAAAGATTTGGCAAATGCCAGCTGGTAGTTCCCATGTATCCTC
>NW_020929909.1:0-720 GCF_003984885.1 Neopelma chrysocephalum | reverse complement strand
AGCTGGTAGTTCCCATGTATCCTCATATCCCTGCTCTGTCATTTCATATGTAGAATTATCCATTTCAGGAGAAAAAACCGTGTCGTTACACACACTGGTGTTTAATGATTACTCCGTGAAGAAATCTGAGGGCAGGACACCTGTAGCACTTCCAATTTATTTTCTTGCTCTCAGTGCTGTTGTGATGAAGTTCTGTGAGCTGATCATTAATCAGGGCACCCTTTCCCCCCCCAGCCCCGGCGGATCAGCGCGGTGTCGGTGGCAGAGCGCGTGTCCTACGAGCGGGGAGAGGAGCCGGGGCAGAGCTGCGGGTACAGCGTGCGCTTCGAGTCCGTGCTCCCTCGGCCCCACGCCAGCATCATGTTCTGCACCGTGGGTCTGTACTGCTTTGTTACCCCTGCAGCTCATTCCTTGTGGGTCCACACTGAGTTAGCAGCAAAAACAGGGGTGTGGTTCGGTTAAAATTTGTAGGAAGCCTGTTTCAGGGATTGAAAAGGGTTTTTCTGGGTACAAGTTTGCTGATGTGCTGTCGTGCAGAGAAAGATTAAGGCTGTTGTTCAGAATTGTGGTAATACAGGTCTGATAGCACACAGAAATTATCCCATGAAGAGGTAAAATTGCCATATGATTGTCCTTAAAGGACAGATGGGGGGGCAGCACTGGGTGGGAAGGGTGAAAGAGTCTTTCAGGTGGTAATGCTTCATGCCCTTGCTGTCACTT
>NW_020929908.1:0-784 GCF_003984885.1 Neopelma chrysocephalum | reverse complement strand
AAATGGAAATAAATGTGGGTGTGGTGAGGAAGAGTCCATTTTTAAACTGAGTTTATTTACAGACTGAAATCCCTGACCACATGATGACACTCCTTTGATAATTTCTTTGTTTTTACCCTAATACAAGTATAAAATACACAACAATTTTAGAGGGCAGGATCAGACAAAATGTCCCTAATAATTTGAATGCTGTTGTGACTGGGGGTCTTCAGTGGTTGTTAAATATATCCTATTCTGACCTGGAGTTCCAACCACTGTTTGAAGACATAAAGATATCCCAAAGACAGCCTGCTACTTAGGAAGCCAGAGTACTACTTTTGTTCTGGGCAAAGGAGGAAATGGTTAGTGAAGCAGATCCTGCCAGTGGAGGTAAATCAATAAGAAGTGTCTTAAATTTTTATCGCTTTGCACATCAAACAACTGGCAGGATCTGCTTCACTAACCATTTCCTCCTTTGCCCAGAACAAAAGTAGTACTCTGGCTTCCTAAGTAGCAGGCTGTCTTTGGGATATCTTTATGTCTTCAAACAGTGGTTGGAACTCCAGGTCAGAATAGGATATATTTAACAACCACTGAAGACCCCCAGTCACAACAGCATTCAAATTATTAGGGACATTTTGTCTGATCCTGCCCTCTAAAATTGTTGTGTATTTTATACTTGTATTAGGGTAAAAACAAAGAAATTATCAAAGGAGTGTCATCATGTGGTCAGGGATTTCAGTCTGTAAATAAACTCAGTTTAAAAATGGACTCTTCCTCACCACACCCACATTTATTTCCATTT
>NW_020929907.1:0-401 GCF_003984885.1 Neopelma chrysocephalum | reverse complement strand
CACTCTAACAATGAGTTTTACCAGCAGGAATGTTTGTAGAGAGCTAACAGATAAGAGGATGGATATAGCTGGACTGAGCTCATTTAAATACCCAAGCAAATAGTTGCTGAAGTTTTCCATTATTCTCCCAGTTTGATTTTTAAACCATTGTGAAAGATACAGGTTTTGCACCTTCTTAAACTGCTAAAGACAAAACCAGGAAGATAACAGAAGTCTCTAAGGGCCATTCTCCTCCATAAAGTGAATGTTTCCTTGAGATGTTCTAAAAGATGATGCTGTCAGATGACAGTCTAAAATGTCACTAAAACTCCATCCATACCCATTAGCTCTTCTCTTCTACTCATAATTCATAGAATGTCTTGCTGAAGGACTCCACGGTGTTGCAAGTTTGTCAGTGTAAA
>NW_020929906.1:0-477 GCF_003984885.1 Neopelma chrysocephalum | reverse complement strand
ATGTCTTGCTGAAGGACTCCACGGTGTTGCAAGTTTGTCAGTGTAAAAAGACTTTGGCTTGATGCAGAAGATACTCACTGGTGGTTCCTACCACATGTAGCAAGACATTCTATGAATTATGAGTAGAAGAGAAGAGCTAATGGGTATGGATGGAGTTTTAGTGACATTTTAGACTGTCATCTGACAGCATCATCTTTTAGAACATCTCAAGGAAACATTCACTTTATGGAGGAGAATGGCCCTTAGAGACTTCTGTTATCTTCCTGGTTTTGTCTTTAGCAGTTTAAGAAGGTGCAAAACCTGTATCTTTCACAATGGTTTAAAAATCAAACTGGGAGAATAATGGAAAACTTCAGCAACTATTTGCTTGGGTATTTAAATGAGCTCAGTCCAGCTATATCCATCCTCTTATCTGTTAGCTCTCTGCAAACACTCTAACAATGAGTTTTACCAGCAGGAATGTTTGTAGAGAGCTAA
>NW_020929905.1:0-490 GCF_003984885.1 Neopelma chrysocephalum | reverse complement strand
GGCTCTCCATGAGTGAGAGCAGAGCCCACATGATTTAATCAAGAACAGTGCTATTATAATGTAATACAAACCTTAATTTTAGTGATTTATATAGAGCACCCCTGCTGCCATCTTAGCCCTCATGAAAGAACCATCAGTTACCCGACAGGAGCTGCATGAAAACAATTCCTGGCTTAATTGCAAATACGTGTCAAACATTCTCTGAATCCAGCCACTCAAAGTTTTATGGCATAAATTTGCACTTAGTTTTTCATCTGCTGTGAAATCAGTTTGCAAAGCTTACTGTTTTCCCAATGCTCCTATAAGTTGAGTTTCACTACCAACCCAGACACACAAGCTACAAATTCATAAATAATATCAGAAGCAGCAACTCAAAATACTGAGATCTAACAGACATCACTTGATTAAACACCCATTTATTCGAAAGCACTATTGCTTCAGCATAAAAGAAGGTTTTCCCCATTTTATTTTTAGGTTTCCCTCACTTGTA
>NW_020929904.1:0-527 GCF_003984885.1 Neopelma chrysocephalum | reverse complement strand
GGCTCTCCATGAGTGAGAGCAGAGCCCACATGATTTAATCAAGAACAATGCTATTATAACGTAATACAAACCTTAATTTTAGTGATTTATATAGAGCACCCCTGCTGCCATCTTAGCCCTCATGAAAGAGCCACCAGTTACCCGACAGGAGCTGCATGAAAACAACTCCTGGCTTAATTGCAAATACGTGTTAAACATTCTCTGAATCCAGCCACTCAAAGTTTTATGGCATAAATTTTCACTTAGTTTTTCATCTGCTGTGAAATCAGTTTGCAAAGCTTACTATTTTCCCAATGCTCCTATAAGTTGAGTTTCACTACCAACCCAGACACACAAGCTACAAATTCATAAATAATATCAGAAGCAGCAACTCAAAATACTGAGATCTAACAGACATCACTTGATTAAACACCCATTTATTTGAAAGCACTATTGCTTCAGCATAAAAGAAGGTTTTCCCCATTTTATTTTTAGGTTTCTCTCACTTGTAGTAATTAAATATAATTTAAAAGAAGGTTTTCCCCATT
>NW_020929903.1:0-5125 GCF_003984885.1 Neopelma chrysocephalum | reverse complement strand
AGGCTTTTGACACTGAGGCTGCCTTGGGATCAGCAGGCATTGTCCCAGCAGGAAACGGTTGCAGCCTGCACTAGATCCTGTCTGTCCTGCTGCTCAAGAAGCACTTCCATATGGGCTTGCAGCCATCTCAGCCAGCATCCAATTGTAGAAGTACTGAGTGGAGGTGTAGATTCCAGGCTGCTTTGGTCTTGCACAGCCTCTTCCCCAGCTGGTCACTCCAACAACCCAGTAGTAGTCAGCCACGTTGTCTTTGCACATGAGAGGACCACCGCTGTCCCCCTGCAATGGAGCAGAGAGGATTAGGGTCATGTTGGGTGGCCCCGGTCAGCACTGGGGCTGTCTCCTTCTCTCTCACAGCAGAGCTGTATTCCCAGCAGAGCAAGGTGCCAGGGATTTATTCACAGCACACCAAGGTGCTGGAGCATCCAGAACCTTGACTGTGAGTGGGTTGGGGTCCTGCAAGGTAGGGCTCTCTCTCATGACTGCACAGTGATTCTGGATGTGCAAAGGATGGATGTTCGAGGGTTGGCATCTGGACCCCAGGCCTGCCAAGAGGACTGGATGGACCTTCTGGGCAGAGTGACTGACCTCTGGGACAATGGGGGCACTGAGCAAGGACACATGGATGGAGATTGGGAGGGCAGCCACAACAGCAGTATGGATGCGGGGTTGGGAAGGTGACTGACTGGCCGATCAAGGCCTGCCTGGGGCTGTGTTTGGGCAGTGCTGACCAGGCTGCCTGTGCTGCTGGGGGCCGAGTGGCTCATCACACACTCCTTCCTACCTGGCAGGTGTCGATGATGCCCTGTGGATAACCAGCACACACGTTGGAGATGTGGATTTTCCCCGCATACCACTGGCTGCTGTTGCAGAGCTTGAGATCGATGAGATGGACCTGGGCCTCCTGCAGGAGATCACTTGTTTTTGCAGCTGTAAGCACAGAAAGGAATGAGCACTCAGCAGCTCCTTGCCACTTCTCCTGCCCTGCCTGAGGCTGATTCCCATCACTAGGCCTTGGCTTGGCCTCTGGAGAGGCACTGGAGTGCTGTGACCCTGCTGTGTGATTTGGGGTGCAAGCCAGGCCCATTTGTCCAGAGGCATCCGTCCTGCAGCGGGACTCTGGCTTTGGCCTCTGCTGTCAGGAAGCCCAACCTGTCTCCCCAGGGTGCTGAGACTGCCCTCAAATCACGAGTCCTTCCTGGGAACTCACCCCTTGCAGTGGTGGCACCCCAGCCAGCGACAAAGCAGTATGCCAGGTCTGACACTCTCAGTGTTGGATCGGGCACACAGGCCAGCTGGATGTAGGGGCTGCACATGACAGGATGGTCCAGTTCCAGCATGGCGATGTCGTTCTTCATGTTGACTTTATTATAGTATTGGTGAAGGCGCAGCTGCTTAACGTAGCGGACTTGTGCCCCAGGCCCTGGTTGAGTCAACTGGGTGGCCCCGATCACCACGTACACCAGGCTGATGTTGCTGGAAGGCAGATGCAGAGAAAAGGGTGAGAGGGAGCAGAGCCGTGCACTGCAGCAGCCCAGCACTTGCCAGCCTTCAGTGCTATGGGGCACTGACTGAGGCCCTAGTATGCCTCAGGCTGTGGGAATGGTGAGCTGGGGGCTGCTAGGAAGCAGTGGCATGAGACCAGCCTTCTGAGCCCAGTCTCTCAGCTGGGCTCACTGCAAGCAAAGGGGATGGGAGTAAGACGTGGTGCTGGTGACAGGGCACCTGCTGGTGTTGTGAGGATACCCCCGTTCCCTGCTCCTCCTTACGTGACATCGTCAAAGCAGTGGGCTGCCGTGAGGACCCATTGCGGGTGGACGAGGGACCCTCCGCACAAATGCCCCGTGTCTGGTATCCACTCATGCTGGAGGCTGACGAGCCAGGGCCAGGACGCTTCGTGGGCACCTGTGCCGCCCACGACACGTGACATGCCATAGTAGTTGTATTGATAAGCGTTGGCACCATAGTCATAACCCGTGGATCGGAACCCGCACACCGATCTGTAAGCAGAAAGTCATTACTGTCCTGCTCTGTGCTGCCGCTCAGGCTGAAGCTCAGCCGTCTGCCCTCCCCACCAGCAAGGACAGCAGGCCCGCGGAGCCCACAGGGTGTGTGTCTGTCCGTGTCAGCACCTGGCTTCTGGCAAGGAACTGAGGCTCCCCCATGGGTTTTGGGAAGCTGTGGCATAGCCACAGGGGACAATGGGCCCACTCCCATGGCCCCTCCCAAGCATCGCCCAAGCTCCCTCCCAGAGCGTGGGGCCACTTACCCGCAGTTGTCCCATGTGCCGTGCGCAAGCCCGCACGTGGCCAGCAGGATGAGGAGGCAGAGCCAATTCATGGCTGCCAGAAGCACGCGTCAGCTGCAAGAAGTGAGGGCT
The DNA here is from genome assembly GCF_003984885.1 of Neopelma chrysocephalum. Lineage (NCBI taxonomy): Eukaryota > Metazoa > Chordata > Aves > Passeriformes > Pipridae > Neopelma > Neopelma chrysocephalum. Next base: position 2,745 of record NW_020929903.1, on the reverse strand, counting down.
CCTTGCACCAGCACAGCCGCAGACGCAGTGTCCGCAGCAGCCACGTTGCCCGCGAAGGCCTCGTCCCCAGGCCTGATGTCACAGCGTGGTGGGTTCTGTGTTCCGGGTGTGGGGATGGGGGCAGGACAAACATAGAATCATAGAATCATAGAATGGTTTGGGTTGGAAGGGACCTTAGGGATCATGTAATTCTGACCCCCGTGCTGCAGGTGGGGAGGGATTCCTTGCACTAGATCAGGTTGCTCAAGGCCTGGCTTCAAACCTGTCCTTGAAGCCTTCAAGGTAGAGAGCATCTGCAGCTGCTCTGGGCAACCTGTGCCACTACTGCACCACCCTCACAGTCTAGAATTTCTTCCTAATACGTGATCTAAACCTACCCTCTGACATTTTGAAGCCATTCCCCCTTGTCCTATCACTACTTGCCCTTGTAAGAATTCTACCTGCAGCTTGAGCTGCTTCTATGTTACTGCATCATGAATAAATGGCTTTATGGAATGGGACATCTCCTACTCTGCTAAGAAAACCTGGGGGCCAATCACTACAGAAGCCTGGTCTCACTGTGTGGGAGTGGGGTGTGTAGGGAATCAAATAGGGCACCCATCGGCTCACTGGAACTGCCCATGACTCCTGAGTGGTCCAACATTCCTCACCAGTTTGGCATCCCAGACGGGAGCCTTGGTCACTACCTCGGGAGCCTCCCTTCTCCAAACATGCAGCTGATGGCAGTGGGCGAGTACAGCTGGAATCTTTAGAGCAGGGAGGAGCCAAAGGGGGAGTGTTAAAATTCCCTGAGCAGATTCGGTATACATTATAAGGATGGATTTGAGTCTCTCTGTTGGTGTGGCATTTTGTGCAGATTTGGTGAAATTATTGGTAGTGGGTCAAGAACGGGTGCGCAGCCTGGTCAGAGTGAGGCACACATTGAGGAGCTGTGTAGGCCCCTGTAAGGTGCGAGGTGATGGGGCTCGAGTCTCTCCTATGACACAGAAGGGTTGTGGAGACCTGCAAGGGGAGAGACTTGTGTCCCTCATGCCCAGCAGGTCGTGTGGAGTCTCTCATACAGTGCAAGGGGAGGCAGGGTCTCTTGGCACGTACAGAAGGGGAGCTGAAGTGCCTTATTAGCATGTAAAAAGGGGTTTCAAGTCCCTCATTCTTGTTGACATGATGGGAATTATCCCCAGCATAGATAAGGGGACGGTCCTTGCCCAAGGTTGTGCAAAACTGGGAGAAGTTGTTATGTAGAGCAGAATTTTGGAAAGACCATGCAATAACAATGTGCCAGGAGGATTGGCCAGCTAGAATCTGGTCTGCTAGCTGTGCAGGATAATGACCAACACCAAACTTTCACAACACACTCGCAGTTAGTGTCTTTGTAGAGCAGGCAGCCCCTAACATCAGGAAATACTTTAAGAAGCATATGCCAGGCTGGTAGGGACCAGTGGAGGTGTGGGACGGTTGGTCTCAGCACAGCTCATATTTATTAAAACTAAGGGAAGAGTGCCACCCACCACGAGACAGGACCCTATTGCCCTGGGAGCCAAGAAAAGTATCCAGAAGCAGAGAGACCAATACCTGGCCCAAGGGATTTGGAAGCATTCCATTAGGTGAAGAAAGTCAACCTTCACATGCCTTCACCTGGAAAAGGCAGCAACTGCCTTGGACATGTCTACCCCAAGGCTTTACTGGATCCACTACCAATTCCACTTTTTTTTTGTTTATAAAATACAATGGGTTGATTTTAATGGTCTAAAATTACAGGGCAAATTTGTGCAGTAAATAGACGACTTGTTAATTATTAGGTTGCGATAAGAAGTTTCTTTCCCATCCTGTGGGGATTACATGCAGCATTCAGTCAAACCACAGTTTGTGCAACAACCAGCAGTTTGTGCCTGTGCAACTGGCTCCTCAATCCCCCCTTCTCTCCATTTCCCACGCTTATACACTCCTCTCATCTTCCTTGACTCCTCCCTTTCCCTGCCCTTGTCTCCTCCCAAATAAAGAGCCAACCCCTGTGATTTTTTCCCCTGGCTCCCAGGTTTGGCCCGCCTGTCAACAGATTTGGTGTTGCAGGTGCTAATAGCTGGCTCACCTTGGCCTTCCGTGGCATTACTGATGTGGTTTCCTGGCTCCTGCTCTTCCTGCCAGGTTCCTCTCCCCAGAATGACCCCAACTCTTCCTTCGAGTATCTGTGAAGTGTGACCACCTTGCACATCACTCCCCATTAGCTACACATGACATCTGGCTCTTCCTTAGGGCACTGTGACTCCTGTCAGGAGTCAGGAATTTTGGTTGGCATACCCAGGAGTTTCCCAGGTCTATCCCATGAGCCAAGGCTTACACCACACCCAACTCCCCAGCTTGTGTGCCCTAATGCTGCATCACCCCCCAGAGGTGTCTGCGAGTGGCCTTGTTTTTTTCTATCCTCTTGCCAGCCTTGCTTGATGTGCCACTTTCCTCCATCCCATTGTGGCTCAGAGCACTCTCCTCTCTGGCCACACCCAGTTGCAGCCCTTGGGAGACACTTGGTCCCTTTGTGCCCCAATGGTTCATTTTGCAGGTGCCGAGCATGGAAGTCTATCCCTTGCCCAGGAGGTGGAATTGGAGCAAACCCATGGTTAACCGTGAACACAGGTAACTTTATTTCAACAACTAAGTCAACTTCACTGTTTGCCTGCACACAGAAGAAGGGTGTGGGCAGGACAGAGCAGGCTTTTGACACTGAGGCTGCCTTGGGATCAGCAGGCA
>NW_020929902.1:0-6086 GCF_003984885.1 Neopelma chrysocephalum | reverse complement strand
TGAATTGAGTTCATTTTGCCTTGCTGGTTAACTTTTAAACCAGCACATTTTTTGGCGCCCAACGTGGGGCAGAGAGAGAGAAGTCAGAATCACAATTTCATTTTAAGCATCTGTGTATTTGGATACAGAAACTCCCCGATCAACATGTTGTTTGGTGCATTCACGTGGGTGTTTTATCTGAGCATGTTCATATTTCCACAAATGGGGTACTATTTGCCGTTTTTAATGCTCTCTTTAAGACCAGGGAGAGGGATCCAAATTGCTTTACTAGTATACTATGTTTATGTCATCATAACCTCAGAAGCAATGAGTTTCATTGTAAATGTGTATTCAGTCCTGTTTACCTGTCCTGGTTTAGGTTGCTACCTCTGGGGCCTCATTAAAAATTGCACCCAGCCCTTTGGGGGAACAGTGGGGAATGGTGGTTTCCAGCCTCTCACCTCCTTCTTTCCCTTCAGACCTGGTACAACAGTTTTTGAAAATATTGATTTTCCTTTTGATGCTAAGGACGGCATAATGTTATTGTTAGTGTTGCTCTGTCTGCTGCTCTGTCTGCTCTGTACTGTTTACACCATGCTTAGGGTCAGAACAGGGCCTTCTAGGGAGGCTGTTTGGACGCCTGTCCTGGGAATGGATAACGCTGAGTGGCACGGGAAGTGGGAGGACATCGGCCAGTATTTGGAGAAGTTTTCTCCTCCCATGATCTGGAAATTCACCCCTGAACAACTGCAGGATCCTGTCAGCATGATAAAACTGGTAAAGGAAAAATGCTCTGGCAGCTCCAGAGATGGTCAGCTCACAGCAACCTGCTGGGCCCTGGCCACTGCTTACCGGGCACTGCTTGACATGGTACAGCACTGCCAGGGGGAGGAGAGAAGGAGCAAATCAACTGGCACCATGTCCACACAAACTACAGCTGAGTCGGAGGGAGTAAGAAATAAATCAACTGGCACCATGCCCACACAAACCATCGAGGAGCCAGAAGGACAACAGAAACCAATAGCAGTCGCCCCTGTCCAGAAAAGGAAATCGAAGACCAAATCAGTTCGCATAGCAAATGATGACGAAGAGGCAGGACCTTCACATCCACCGGAGGAGACAGAGCCAGAAATAATCACTCGGTCCCTATCCCTGGGTGAGCTACGTGAGCTCCGGAGAGAGTTCACACGGCAGGCGAACGAGTCCATCCTGACCTGGCTGCTCCGAATCTGGGATGCCGCCGCTAACGACACAATTCTAGATGGAAGTGAAGCAAGACAACTGGGATCCCTGTCTCGAGATGTCGTCATTGATCAGGGGATTGGAAGGAGGCAGGAAACTCTCAGCCTGTGGCGGCGACTGTTGTCCAGTGTAAGGGAGAGATACCTTTGCAAGGAGGACCTCCACGTACAGCAAGGACAGTGGAACACAATGGAACAAGGTATCCGGTGCTTGAGAGAATTGGCTGTAATGGAGATAATCTTTGCAGAGGACGAAAGATTCCCTAAAAGTCCAGATGGTGTACAGTGCACATCCCAGATGTGGTTGAAGTTTGCACGACTCGGGCCAGAAATGTATTCCCGCTACCTAGCAACGCTGCAATGGAGGGAGGGAGAGGACAAGGTTGGTGCATTGGTCAGCAAACTCAGGATTTATGAAGACACTGTCACCGCCCCATTACGAGCCCACGTCTCATCGGTGGAAACCAAACTGGCTGAACATGTCCGAAGCCTGGAAGAGAAGATTGAAGAAGGACACCAGAGGCTAAGAGAAGAAATTAAGGAAGGGATCTTCCATACCTCGCCAGGACAAACAAGGGTCTCTGCTATCAGGAGCCAGCGTCCCCCAGCTAAGGAGAGAGGGTACACTCCACGTGGCAATCTATGGTTTTACCTCCAAGAGCACGGAGAAGATATGAGGAAGTGGGATGGGAAACCCACCTCTTCCTTAGCAGCCCGGGTACGTGAATTGAAAAGAGGGACAAGTACCACAAGGAACTCTTTGAGGATGAATGCTGCTCCAGTCTCTCGTAGGCAAGACTCCAGACGGCCCAGGAATGATGACATGTCTGATCCTCTTGAAGGGACTTCCAGGTCATACTTACAAGAAGAGCGCAACGAGTACCATGACCAGGACTAGGGGTGCCCTGCCTCTAGCCAGGTAGAGGAGAGGGACAATCGAGTCTATTGGACAGTGTGGATTCGGTGGCCTGGCACATCAGAGCCACAAAGATATAAGGCTTTAGTTGACACCGGCGCACAATGTACTTTGATGCCATCAAGATACATAGGGGCAGAATCCATCTCTATTTCTGGGGTGACAGGGGGATCCCAACAGCTGACTGTACTGGAAGCTGAAGTGAGCCTGACTGGGAAGGAATGGCACAGACACCCCATCGTGACTGGCCCAGAGGCCCCGTGTATCCTTGGCATAGATTACCTGAGGAGTGGGTATTTCAAAGACCCAAAAGGACTTCGTTGGGCGTTTGGCATAGCTACTGTGGAGGCAGAGGAAATTAGACAGTTGAACACCTTGCCTGGCCTCTCAGAGGACCCCTCTGCTGTGGGACTGCTGAAGGTTGAAGAACAGTTGGTACCGATAGCCACAGCAACCGTGCACCGTCGGCAATACCGCACCGACCGAGACTCTGTGACTCCCATACATAAGATGATCCGTGAACTGGAGACCCAGGGGGTGGTCAGCAAGACTCGCTCACCCTTTAATAGCCCTATATGGCCAGTGCGTAAGTCCAGCGGAGAGTGGAGGCTGACGGTGGATTACCGTGGACTCAATGAAGTCACACCACCCCTGAGCGCTGCTGTGCCGGACATGCTGGAGCTCCAGTACGAGCTGGAGTCCAAGGCAGCCAAGTGGTATGCCACCATTGACATTGCCAACGCCTTCTTCTCCATTCCTTTGGCAGCGGAGTGCAGGCCACAATTTGCTTTCACTTGGAGAGGTGTGCAGTACACCTGGAATCGACTGCCTCAGGGGTGGAAACACAGTCCCAGCATTTGCCATGGACTGATCCAGACTGCACTGGAAAAGGGCGAGGCTCCAGAACATCTACAGTACATTGATGACATCATTGTATGGGGGAACACAGCGGGGGAAGTCTTCGAGAAAGGAGAGAAGATAATCCAGATCCTCCTAAGAGCTGGTTTTGCCATTAAACGAAGTAAGGTCAAGGGACCTGCTCAGGAAATTCAGTTCTTAGGAGTGAAGTGGCAAGATGGACGTCGCCTAATTCCAACGGAGGTAATTAACAAAATAGCAGCCATGTCCCCACCAACCAGCAAGAAGGAAACACAGGCTTTCCTAGGCGCTGTGGGCTTTTGGAGGATGCATATCCCCGAGTACAGTCAAATTGTAAGCCCTCTCTACCTTGTGACACGGAAGAAAAATGATTTCCAGTGGGGCCCTGAACAACAACAGGCCTTTGAACAAATCAAACAGGAGATTGCCCATGCGGTAGCCCTTGGGCCAGTAAGGACAGGACAGGACGTGAAGAACGTGCTCTACACTGCAGCCGGGAAAAATGGCCCTTCCTGGAGTCTCTGGCAGAAAGTGCCTGGGGAGACCCGAGGACGACCGCTGGGATTCTGGAGTCGGGGATACAAAGGATCTGAAGCCAGCTATACACCAACTGAGAAAGAGATCCTGGCTGCTTATGAAGGACTTCGAGCTGCCTCAGAAGTGATCGGCACCGAAGCGCAGGTCCTCCTGGCACCCCGACTACCAGTGCTGGGCTGGATGTTCAAGGGGAGAGTTCCTGCTACACATCACGCCACCGATGCCACATGGAGTAAGTGGATCGCTCTGATCACACAACGAACCCGGATAGGGAATCCTAATCGCCCTGGGATTCTGGAAATTATCACCAATTGGCCCGAAGGTGAGAGTTTTGGACTATCCTCTGAAGAAGAAGAGGAGCAGGTGACACGGGCTGAGGAGGCCCCACCATATGACAAGCTACCAGCAGATGAAAGGCGATATGCGCTCTTCACGGATGGCTCCTGCCGCATTGTAGGGACAAACCGAAAATGGAAGGCAGCCGTGTGGAGTCCCACACGGCGAGTTGCAGAAGCAACCGAAGGACAAGGTGGGTCAAGTCAGTTCGCAGAGCTTAAAGCCGTTCAGTTGGCTTTGGATATAGCTGAACGAGAGAAGTGGCCAAGACTCTATATCTACACTGACTCATGGATGGTGGCCAATGCTCTGTGGGGATGGCTAGAGCGATGGAGAAAGGCCAACTGGCAGCGCCAAGGGAAACCCATCTGGGCGGCGGAGATGTGGCAGGACATCGCTGGCCGGGTAGAGAAGCTGAGCGTGAAGGTCGGTCACGTAGACGCTCACGTACGCAAGAAACGGGCTAATGAGGAGCATCGCAACAACGAGCAGGCGGACCGAGCTGCCAGGATTAAAGTCTCTCAGGTGGATCTGGATTGGCAACACAAAGGAGAATTATTTCTGGCTCGATGGGCCCATGACGCCTCCGGTCACCAGGGGAGAGATGCAACATACAGATGGGCTCAGGACCGAGGGGTGGACTTAACCAAGGACATTGTCTCACAGGTCATCCATGACTGTGAGACATGTGCTGCCATCAAGCAGGCCAAGCGGGTGAAGCCTCTATGGTATGGTGGACGGTGGTCAAAGTACAGGTATGGGGAAGCCTGGCAAGTTGACTACATCACGCTCCCCAAAACCCGCCAGGGCAAGCGCTACGTACTGACCATGGTAGAAGGAAGTACTGGATGGCTGGAGACATACCCCGTACCTCATGCCACTGCCCGGAATACCATCCTGGGCCTTGAAAAACAAGTCCTGTGGCGACACGGCACCCCGGAGAGAATTGAGTCTGATAATGGGACCCATTTCAAGAATGGCCTCGTAGACACCTGGGCCAGAGAGCACGGCATTGAGTGGGTGTATCATATCCCCTACCATGCACCAGCTGCTGGAAAAGTTGAACGGTGCAACGGACTGCTAAAAACCACCCTGAAGGCACTGTGTGGGGAGACTCTCAAACACTGGGAGCTGCATTTAGCAAAGGCCACCTGGTTGGTCAACACGCGAGGCTCCATTAATCGAGCTGGCCCTGCCCAATCAGAACCTTTGCATACTGTAGATGGAGATAAAGTCCCCGTGGTGCATATGAGAGGTATGTTAGGGAAGACTGTTTGGATTAGTCCCACCTCAAGCAAAGGCAAACCCATCCGAGGGATTGTTTTTGCTCAAGGACCTGGTTTCACCTGGTGGGTAATGCAAAAAGATGGGGAGACACGTTGTGTACCACAAGGGGACCTAATTTTGAGTGAGAATGGTCTGTAATGTTTCATTGTATATATATATATCTGTGTGTGTATAGTTTTGGGGAGACATAGTTTTTAAGGGGGTTAATTTGGGCATGACATGGATGGCATAGAATAAGGGGTGGATAATGTCCTGGTTAGAACGGCTGGGACCAATTCATCCCTGGATGGGTGTAACCCAAAACTGTGTATTCTATAGCCTCCATGCCATTTCCCAAAAACTGCTGTCAGTAGAGGCCTGCAAGGTGGGAAGATGTTCCTGTACCCTTTTATGGAATTCCCCGCTCTGATATCCTTATATGGAATTCCCTGCTCTGATAAGAGGGACTGAGCATCCACATGCCCTTTTATGGAATTCCCTACTCTGAGGGAGGGACTGAGCACTCCCGCCTGAACTGGAGAGTATATAACTGGGAGTTTCAGAGCCTTGAGGCTCTCTCTCGTGGGACCCAGAGGAAGACAGCAGACCACCGCTGCTCCCAACCAGGCTGAGACCACCACCCTCGACTGGACTGCAATCACCACTTCTGACCAGACTGCAGCAGCTCTCCCACCAGCAGGTTTATTCCCTCTCCCTTTGCTTTGGACTCGGGGGGTGGGCCAAGGTACACCACTTTTGTTCATACCCCAGGGTGCTGGGTTTGTACATTTGGGTTTTGTGGATTAAAACCAATTGTCTGTCTGTATAATTGTACTTATTGCATTATTTTAATAAATTGTTATTCTGACTTATAAATCTCTCTTTTGAATTGAGTTCATTTTGCCTTGCTGGTTAACTTTTAAACCAGCACA
>NW_020929901.1:0-426 GCF_003984885.1 Neopelma chrysocephalum | reverse complement strand
GCAGGAGCCAGACAGGCAGCGGCTGGGGACAGTAGGGATGGGACCAGCAGGGTTGGGACAGGTTGGGGTTGGGAACAGGCAGGGGTTGCGACAGGCAAGGGCTGGAGACAGGGAGGGTTGGGACAGGCAGGAGCCAGACAGGCAGTGGCTGGGGACAGTAGGGATGGGACCACCAGGGTTGGGACAGGCCGGAGTTGGGGACAGGCAGGAGCCAGACAGACAGGGGCTGGGGACAGGAGGGATGGGGCAAGCAGGGTTGGGACAGGCCGGGGTTGGGGCCAAGCAGGAGTGGGGACAGGCAGGAGCCAGACAGGCCGGGATTGGGGACAGGCAGGGTTGGGGGACAGGCAAGGGGTGGAGACAGGGAGGGTTGGGACAGGCAGGAGCCAGACAGGCAGCGGCTGGGGACAGTAGGGATGGGACCAG
>NW_020929900.1:0-331 GCF_003984885.1 Neopelma chrysocephalum | reverse complement strand
TCCATCATGCTTTGCTTTGCTCTTCCCTTTGCCCTTTTCTTTCCCCTTCCCTCTTTCCTTCTCTCCTTTCCCCTCTTCTCCTTCATTCTTCTTCCCCTTTCCTCTCCTTACCTCTTTCCTTCATCCTCCTTCCCCTTTCCTTTCCCCTTTGTTTCCTTTTCCCCTTTCCTTCTCCCATCCACTTCTTTCCTCCCTCCTCCTTTCCCTTCCCTTCCCTTTCCCCTTCTTCTCCTCCCTCCTTTCCCTCATTCTTCTCCTTCTTTCCCATCCCTCTTCTCATTCCCTTTTCCTCTTCCCTATCATTCCTTTCCCCATCCCTCTTTCCTATTCT
>NW_020929899.1:0-791 GCF_003984885.1 Neopelma chrysocephalum | reverse complement strand
TTGTGGGGTGTTTTTAGGGTTTTTGGGCTTGTTTGTTTGGGGTTTTTGTCTTTCTGTGGGGGTCACCTGTTACCAAGTAATTAACAAAACTTCCAAAGTAAGCAAGCAGAAGTTGTTTTTTGATCATAACTAAACTACCAGCCACAGGTGACACAGAAAAATTAGATCAGTGTCCAAACAGGCAGAAAACAACAATTTTTCTTCTCACACCATGATGGCTAAACCAAGACAAGTTAAAGCTCAAAACTTTACTGGACAAGTGTAACTTTGGAAACAGCAGCACCTTTCTTTTCTCTTATTTCCCCCCCATGTGTGCTCTGAATTCAGGCCGATCACAGAGGGAGTGCAAAAAGCTCTCAATAACTCACAGAAAATTCCTACATTGTGCACTACTTATAGACAGTACTATACCATTTGCAACCATGTGACCCAGCAAGCCCAGAAATCCCCCAGCCTCTTCTTTCCATAGCTTTTATCTACTTTGTCTTCCTTCTATTGAACCCGAGGAGGTTTGGAGTGAACTGTTTACTAAAATCTCACTCGATGAAACTCTGCTGAATATTCAGACTCTACTGATGGCACAATGAGGAAACTGTCATTAATCCTTCCATTTTGGAAGGAGAGAGGTGGAAATTTGTAAAAATGGTCCCTGCTGTTTAATGCTATAGTTCACTGCTTAGAAATGTGAAGAAAAGCCACATTTTCAAACATCTTCTGGTGTGTAAACAAGTTACTGACTAGATGTATGTGCCTAAAGCACATGAGAAGATTTACATAAAAGTTTACATCCG
>NW_020929898.1:0-726 GCF_003984885.1 Neopelma chrysocephalum | reverse complement strand
ACCTGTTACCAAGTAATTAACAAAACTTCCAAAGTAAGCAAGCACAAGTTGTTTTTGATCATAACTAAACTACCAGCCACAGGTGACACAGAAAAATTAGATCAGTGTCCAAACAGGCAGAAAACAACAATTTTTCTTTTCACACCATGATGGCTAAACCAAGACAAGTTAAAGCTCAAAACTTTACTGGACAAGCGTAACTTTGGAAACAGCAGCACCTTTCTTTTCTCTTATTTCCCCCCCATGTGTGCTCTGAATTCAGGCTGATCACAGAGGGAGTGCAAAAAGCTCTCAATAACTCACAGAAAATTCCTACATTGTGCACTACTTATAGACAGTACTATACCATTTGCAACCATGTGACCCAGCAAGCCCAGAAATCCCCCAGCCTCTTCTTTCCATAGCTTTTATTTGCTTTTTCTTCCTTCTGTTGAACCCAAGGAGGCTTGGAGTGAACTGTTTACTAAAATCTCACTCGATGAAACTCTGCTGAATATTCAGACTCTACTGATGGCACAATGAGGAAACTGTCATTAATCCTTCCATTTTGGAAGGAGAGAGGTGGAAATTTGTAAAAATGGTCCCTGCTGTTTAATGCTATAGTTCACTGCTTAGAAATGTGAAGAAAAGCCACATTTTCAAACATCTTCTGGTGTGTAAACAAGTTACTGACTAGATATATGTGCCTAAAGCACATGAGAAGATTTACATAAAAGTTTACATCCG
>NW_020929897.1:0-425 GCF_003984885.1 Neopelma chrysocephalum | reverse complement strand
ACCTGTTACCAAGTAATTAACAAAACTTCCAAAGTAAGCAAGCACAAAAACCCTAAAAACACCCCACAAACAAGAAAACTCCCTCCAAAAATGAAAATTTGTTTTTTGTTGTGGTTTCTTCCAGTGTTGTCACAAAGCAGATTTCAAGGAGCAAACTGTAGTATCCCTCCTAGGTCCAACCCACTCACCTAAAGCTGGCAGGGAACATATGCCATTGCACAGGGGGGTTTTCTGGAGGGTCATGGGTTTTGACCCAAACTGATCAAAAATGCCACTAGGAGGGATACTACAGTTTGCTCCTTGAAATCTGCTTTGTGACAACACTGGAAGAAACCACAACAAAAAACAAATTTTCATTTTTGGAGGGAGTTTTCTTGTTTGTGGGGTGTTTTTAGGGTTTTTGGGCTTGTTTGTTTGGGGTTTTT
>NW_020929896.1:0-1284 GCF_003984885.1 Neopelma chrysocephalum | reverse complement strand
AACCACCATCCACATCAACCTGTGGGACACAACCACCATCCACATCAGCTGTGGGACACAACCATCACCTCCATCAGCTGTGAGACACAACCATGACCTCCATCAGCTGTGGGACACAACCATCACCTCCATCAGCTGTGGGACACAACCATCACCTACGTGAACTGTGGGACACAACCATCACCTCCATCAACCTGTGGGACCGTAACTGTCACTGACATCACTCTTTATTGCACACATTCAGGTAAAAAAAACCCAAAATCTATGGGTTGTATCCTCCAGTTCTGATTTTTCAGCAATATCAACCCAGTTTGTGTCAGAGAGGCACCTGTTGGCCACCAATCCCAAAAGGGACCCACCAGCAATGCCACTGGGTGGGCACGTCGGGCACATCTGCTTTAAAAACTGACAACAAAACCACTGGGAATTTTTTCCCTCTTGTTCCAACATAGCCAAGATTTTATCTCTTAAGTGTCCCCAGGCTGGAAATATTCTTGCCATGAATAGGTCTCATCAAGTCCTCTGCACAACTACACAGGACAGGACTAAAAGTGTCCTACAAATGCTCTAACAAATACATTTATTACAAATTTCTATACAAATAAATAATAAATATCTATAGAATTAATAAATATAAAATAAGTAAATATACAATAAAGGAATATAGAATTTTATCATGTTATCATATTAATATTATGATCTCATTAATAAGTCTATTTCAATTTGAACACTAGGATCAGTCTAGGAGCTTTTAAGAGTGCAAACGCTCTCATAAATATATTATTATATATTTTTATACAAATTTATAATAAATATAGAATACATAAATACAGAATCAATAAATATGTAATAAATATGTGATAAATACACAAGAAAGAAATACACAATAAAGAAATGTATCATTTATATCTCCACTTAATATTTAATAAACCTCTTTCAATCTGACCACTGGGGTCAACCCTGAAGATCTGAAGAGTGCAAATATCCTGGGAATAAATGGCAAAGGGATTTCAGGGCAGATTTTACACTCTGACAGTTGCTGAGAAGAAACCCCAGCAGAGCAGCAGCTCCATAAAAGCACCACTGTTCATCTCACTGCCACACTGACCTTTAAAGCAGCTCCTCAGAATGTTTCTTGGCAAATGAGTTGGGATTTATTTCAGCAATGTTATCACAGGTCACATCTGCAAACTCCATTTTCTGTCTGGGTTGACTGTGGGCAAATGTCAGGGAGAAATCCCCCCCCAGAACGTGACCTTTGAGGGAGATGCTGCTGGACACACC
>NW_020929895.1:0-1163 GCF_003984885.1 Neopelma chrysocephalum | reverse complement strand
ACATCAACCTGTGGGACACAACCATCACCTCCATCAACCTGTGGGACCATAACTGTCACTGACATCACTCTTTATTGCACACACTCAGGTAAAAAAACCCCAAAATCTATGGGTTGTATCCTCCAGTTCTGATTTTTCAGCAATATCAACCCAGTTTGGGTCAGAGAGGCACCTGTTGGCCACCAATCCCAAAAGGGACCCACCAGCAATGCCACTGGGTGGGCACGTCGGGCACATCTGCTTTAAAAACTGACAACAAAACCACTGGGAATTTTTTCCCTCTTGTTCCAACATAGCCAAGATTTTATCTCTTAGGTGTCCCCAGGCTGGAAATATTCTTGCCATGAATAGGTCTCATCAAGTCCTCTGCACAACTACACAGGACAGGACTAAAAGTTTCCTACAAATGCTCTAACAAATATATTTATTACAAATTTCTATACAAATAAATAATAAATATCTAGAGAATTAATAAATATAAAATAAGTAAATATAAAATAAGTAAATATACAATAAAGAAATATACAATAAAGAAATATAGAATTTTATCATGTTATCATATTAATATTATGATATCATTAATAAGTCTATTTCAATCTGAACACTAGGATCAGTCTAGGAGCTTTTAAGAGTGCAAAAGCTCTCATAAATATATTATTATATATTTTAATACAAATTTATAATAAATAAATATAGAATACATAAATACAGAATCAATAAATATATAATAAATATGTGATAAATATACAAGAAAGAAATACACAATAAAGAAATGTATCATTTATATCTCCACTTAATATTTAATAAACCTATTTCAATCTGACCACTGGGGTCAACCCTGAAGATCTGAAGAGTGCAAATATCCTGGGAATAAATGGCAAAGGGATTTCAGGGCAGATTTTACACTCTGACAGTTGCTGAGAAGAAACCCCAGCAGAGCAGCAGCTCCATAAAAGCACCACTGTTCATCTCACTGCCACACTGACCTTTAAAGCAGCTCCTCAGAATGTTTCTTGGCAAATTAGTTGGGATTTATTTCAGCAATGTTATCACAGGTCACATCTGCAAACTCCATTTTCTGTCTGGGTTGACTGTGGGCAAATGTCAGGGAGAAATTCCCCCCCCAGAACGTGACCTTTGAGGGAGATGCTGCTGGACACACC
>NW_020929894.1:0-430 GCF_003984885.1 Neopelma chrysocephalum | reverse complement strand
TAAACATATATATATTTATATGTGTGTGTGTATCTACACATGTATATGTGCACACAAACAGGCACCCCACGTCTATATACACATATACACACACACACATATAAATATATAAATACATAAATATATACAGGTGTATGTCTATATGTGCACACAGAGTAAAAGGCTCCCCTGTGGATATAAACATATATATATGTATATATATATATTTATATGCATTGTGTGTGTATCTACACATGTATATGTGCACACAAACAGGCACCTCATGTGTCTATACACATATATATACACACATAAATATATAAATATATACAGGTGTCTATATGTACACACAGAGTAACAGGCACTCCTGTATATATAAATATATATATATTTATATGTGTGTGTCTGCACATGTATATGTGCACACAAACAGGCACCCCACGTGTATATA
>NW_020929893.1:0-818 GCF_003984885.1 Neopelma chrysocephalum | reverse complement strand
GGCACCCCTGTGGATATAAACATATATATATGTATATATATATATTTCTATATGTGTGTATCTATACATGTATACGTGCACACAGGCATCCCACGTGTCTATACACATATATATACACACATAAATATATAAATATACACAGCTGTGTGTCTATATGTACACACAAAGAGGAACAGGCACTCCTGTGTATATAAATATAAATATATTTATATGTGTATCTACACATGTATATGTGCACACAAACAGGCATCCCACGTCTATATACACACATAAATATATAAATATATAAATATATACAGGTGTGTGTCTATATGTACAGACACAGAGTAAAAGGCTCCCCTGTGTATATAAACATTTATATATTTATATGTGTGTGTGTATCTACAGATGTATACGTGCACACAAACAGGCACCCCATATCTATACACACATAAACACACATTTAGTGATGCCTCTGTGTGTGGTGGCACACCTGGCTCTGGTGGCACACGTGGCCCCAGCCACTCATCTGCACGCGGTGACACACTCAGCCGTGGTGGCAGATCCGGTTTCGGTGGCACCCCCTGGATGTGGTGGCACTCCTGGCCCCCATGGCAGCTGCAGTGTCACCCTGTCACCCCTGTCCGTGGTGCCACACCAGGCCCTGGTGGCCCAGCCGGCCGTGGTGACCCCCCTGGCCGTGGTGGCAGCTCGGTGGCCCGAGTGGCTGCGCGTGCCCGCGGCGTGTCCAGCGCTGGCCGCGGCCGCCGGGGCCTCGAGGCAGGAAGGAGCACAATGAGCGGGGCCTTATCTCACCCCACAGCCCTTCCCTGGGCCCC
>NW_020929892.1:0-1004 GCF_003984885.1 Neopelma chrysocephalum | reverse complement strand
TAAACATATATATATTTATATGTGTGTGTGTATCTACACATGTATATGTGCACACAAACAGGCACCCCACGTCTATATACACATATACACACACACACATATAAATATATAAATACATAAATATATACAGGTGTATGTCTATATGTGCACACAGAGTAAAAGGCTCCCCTGTGGATATAAACATATATATATGTATATATATATATTTATATGCATTGTGTGTGTATCTACACATGTATATGTGCACACAAACAGGCACCTCATGTGTCTATACACATATATATACACACATAAATATATAAATATATACAGGTGTCTATATGTACACACAGAGTAACAGGCACTCCTGTATATATAAATATATATATATTTATATGTGTGTGTCTGCACATGTATATGTGCACACAAACAGGCACCCCACGTGTATATACACACACATAAATATATAAATATATAAATATATACAGGTGTGTGTCTATATGTACACACACAGAGTAACAGGCACCCCTGTGTATATAAACATTTATATATTTATATGTGTGTGTGTATCTACAGATGTATACGTGCACACAAACAGGCACCCCCCATCTATACACACATAAACACACATTTAGTGATGCCCCTGTGTGTGGTGGCACATGTCACTGCGGTGGCACACCTGGCTCTGGTGGCACACGTGGCCCCAGCCACTCATCTGCACGTGGTGACACACTCAGCCGTAGCGGCAGATCCGGTTTCGGTGGCACCCCCTGGATGTGGTGGCACTCCTGGCCCCCATGGCAGCTGCAGTGTCACCCTGTCACCCCTGTCCGTGGTGCCACACCAGGCCCTGGTGGCCCAGCCGGCCGTGGTGACCCCCCTGGCCGTGGTGGCAGCTCGGTGGCCCGAGTGGCTGCGCGTGCCCGCAGCGTGTCCAGCGCTGGCCGCGGCCGCCGGGGCCTCGAGGCAGGAAGGAGTACAATGAGCGGGGCCTTATCTCACCCCACAGCCCTTCCCTGGGCCCC
>NW_020929891.1:0-319 GCF_003984885.1 Neopelma chrysocephalum | reverse complement strand
CCCAATCCTTGCACCCCAGCACTGCCATACCTCTGCATCCCAAACCTTGCACCCCAACACTGCCACACCCCTGCACCCCAACTTTTACATCCCAGCACTGCTGCATCCCTGCACCTCAACCCTTGCACCCCAACACTGCCTCACCCCTGCATCCCAATCCTTGCACCCCAACACTGCTACATCCCTGCACCCCAAACCTTGCACCCCAGCACTGCCTCACCCTTGCACCCAACCTCCTGCACCCCAACACTGCCTCACCCCTGCATTCCAAACCTTGCACTCCAGCACTGCTACACCCCTGCACCTCAATCTCCTGCAT
>NW_020929890.1:0-330 GCF_003984885.1 Neopelma chrysocephalum | reverse complement strand
CACACCCCTGCATCCCAATCCTTGCACCCCAACACTGCTACATCTCTGCATCCCAAACCTTGCACCCCAGCACTGCCACACCCCTGCACCCCAACTCTTGCACCCCAGCACTGCTGCATCCCTGCACCTCAACTTCCTGCATTCCAACAGTGCTACACCCCTGCATCCCAAACCTTGCACCCCAACTCTGCTGCACCCCTGCACCTCAACCTCCTGCACCCCAGCACTGCTACACTCCTGCATCCCAATCCTTGCACCCCAGCACTGCTACGCCCCTGCACCCCAATCTCCTGCATCCCAACACTGCCACACCCCTGCATCCCAATCCTT
>NW_020929889.1:0-330 GCF_003984885.1 Neopelma chrysocephalum | reverse complement strand
AAGGATTGGGATGCAGGGGTGTGGCAGTGTTGGGATGCAGGAGATTGGGGTGCAGGGGCGTAGCAGTGCTGGGGTGCAAGGATTGGGATGCAGGAGTGTAGCAGTGCTGGGGTGCAGGAGGTTGAGGTGCAGGGGTGCAGCAGAGTTGGGGTGCAAGGTTTGGGATGCAGGGGTGTAGCACTGTTGGAATGCAGGAAGTTGAGGTGCAGGGATGCAGCAGTGCTGGGGTGCAAGAGTTGGGGTGCAGGGGTGTGGCAGTGCTGGGGTGCAAGGTTTGGGATGCAGAGATGTAGCAGTGTTGGGGTGCAAGGATTGGGATGCAGGGGTGTG
>NW_020929888.1:0-641 GCF_003984885.1 Neopelma chrysocephalum | reverse complement strand
GCAGTGTTGGGATGCAGGAGATTGAGGTGCAGGGGTGTAGCAGTGCTGGAGTGCAAGGTTTGGAATGCAGGGGTGAGGCAGTGTTGGGGTGCAGGAGGTTGGGTGCAAGGGTGAGGCAGTGCTGGGGTGCAAGGTTTGGGGTGCAGGGATGTAGCAGTGTTGGGGTGCAAGGATTGGGATGCAGGGGTGAGGCAGTGTTGGGGTGCAAGGGTTGAGGTGCAGGGATGCAGCAGTGCTGGGATGTAAAAGTTGGGGTGCAGGGGTGTGGCAGTGTTGGGGTGCAAGGTTTGGGATGCAGAGGTATGGCAGTGCTGGGGTGCAAGGATTGGGATGCAGGGATGTAGCACTGTTGGGATGCAGAAGGTTGAGGTGCAGGGGTGTAGCAGTGTTGGGGTGCAAGTTTTGGGATGCAGGGGTGTGGTAGTGCTGGGGTGCAGGGGTTGGGATGCAGGGGTGTGGCAGTGCTGGGGTGCAAGGGCTGGAGTGCAGGGGTGTAGCACTGTTGGATGCAGAAGGTTGAGGTGCAGGGGTGTAGCAATGCTGGGGTGCAAGGTTTGGGATGCAGGGGTGTGGCTGTGTCATTTCCCAACCCCGGCACCCCAGCACTACCACACCCCTGCATCCCAAAACTTGCACCCCAA
>NW_020929887.1:0-783 GCF_003984885.1 Neopelma chrysocephalum | reverse complement strand
ATGGAACATAAATATTTGTAGTTTAGTGTAGAGATGGTGAAACAGCTAGAAACTTACTTTTTCAGTCATATGAAAGCAATCCCCTCCCATTGTATACTCGAACTTCAAATTAAAACACATGACCAGAATAATGAGTAAGAGGTGGTTTGTTTTGTTTTCTTTACTATAGAGGAGGTCTGTAATGGGTATTTCCTTCCTTAGTGGGAAACTTGTGCATATTTGTTTAGTAGGTGTAAATGTTTGTACTGTTTCACATAAGCTTTAGTAGTGTGGGGGGGAGGGAGAACATAATGACTTTTTTCTGGGTTTATATGTTTAGTACTCTTATGTCTTCTTGTTCCCTTAGAAGAAAAAGGTGTGTTCTGTATTAACTGTAAACACCCTGTCTCTCCTTTCTCCCTCACCCCACACTACTAAAGCTTATGTGAAACAGTACAAACATTTACACCTACTAAACAAATATGCACAAGTTTCCCACTAAGGAAGGAAATACCCATTACAGACCTCCTCTATAGTAAAGAAAACAAAACAAACCACCTCTTACTCATTATTCTGGTCATGTGTTTTAATTTGAAGTTCGAGTATACAATGGGAGGGGATTGCTTTCATATGACTGAAAAAGTAAGTTTCTAGCTGTTTCACCATCTCTACACTAAACTACAAATATTTATGTTCCATTGGTACTTCTTAGCATCATTTTTCTACCTAGTTGGTTAACATTTCCTCCTCTAATGATATGGAACATAAATATTTGTAGTTTAGTGTAGAGATGGTGAAACAGCT
>NW_020929886.1:287-474 GCF_003984885.1 Neopelma chrysocephalum | reverse complement strand
CACAGGGTGCCATGTAAAAGAGATCCTTTGTTCTTTAAGAGCTGATTGAGTTCCATTAGTATCCATATTCAGAGCCCTGGGCACAATATTAATGCTAATACCGTTGTTACGGAGATGGAAATCCGTTAAGAATGAACAATAATCAGCTCTTAAAGAACAAAGGATCTCTTTTACATGGCACCCTGTG
>NW_020929886.1:0-187 GCF_003984885.1 Neopelma chrysocephalum | reverse complement strand
CACAGGGTGCCATGTAAAAGAGATCCTTTGTTCTTTAAGAGCTGATTGAGTTCCATTAGTATCCATATTCAGAGCCCTGGGCACAATATTAATGCTAATACCGTTGTTACGGAGATGGAAATCCGTTAAGAATGAACAATAATCAGCTCTTAAAGAACAAAGGATCTCTTTTACATGGCACCCTGTG
>NW_020929885.1:0-784 GCF_003984885.1 Neopelma chrysocephalum | reverse complement strand
AAATGGAAATAAATGTGGGTGTGGTGAGGAAGAGTCCATTTTTAAACTGAGTTTATTTACAGACTGAAATCCCTGACCACATGATGACACTCCTTTGATAATTTCTTTGTTTTTACCCTAATACAAGTATAAAATACACAACAATTTTAGAGGGCAGGATCAGACAAAATGTCCCTAATAATTTGAATGCTGTTGTGACTGGGGGTCTTCAGTGGTTGTTAAATATATCCTATTCTGACCTGGAGTTCCAACCACTGTTTGAAGACATAAAGATATCCCAAAGACAGCCTGCTACTTAGGAAGCCAGAGTACTACTTTTGTTCTGGGCAAAGGAGGAAATGGTTAGTGAAGCAGATCCTGCCAGTTGTTTGATGTGCAAAGCGATAAAAATTTAAGACACTTCTTATTGATTTACCTCCACTGGCAGGATCTGCTTCACTAACCATTTCCTCCTTTGCCCAGAACAAAAGTAGTACTCTGGCTTCCTAAGTAGCAGGCTGTCTTTGGGATATCTTTATGTCTTCAAACAGTGGTTGGAACTCCAGGTCAGAATAGGATATATTTAACAACCACTGAAGACCCCCAGTCACAACAGCATTCAAATTATTAGGGACATTTTGTCTGATCCTGCCCTCTAAAATTGTTGTGTATTTTATACTTGTATTAGGGTAAAAACAAAGAAATTATCAAAGGAGTGTCATCATGTGGTCAGGGATTTCAGTCTGTAAATAAACTCAGTTTAAAAATGGACTCTTCCTCACCACACCCACATTTATTTCCATTT
>NW_020929884.1:0-564 GCF_003984885.1 Neopelma chrysocephalum | reverse complement strand
GTCTGCTTCATTAATACTAACACTAGAGTCTGTCATAATGATCTTGAGGTTAGCAGCAATATTCACTGAGCAGGGAAGAGATTTCTGTGCCCTGAAGAAACTCAGAAGAGAAACCCAACAATGTGCGCTCATGCATCCACTTCAAGTACTCGCTTCAACTTGCCGTGTGGGTGTCTTTCTCTGGCAGATGATCTGCTCTTACTTCAGGGCTCAGATCTCAAACATGTTGCAGTGTGATTCAGGGCTTGATCCTGCAAGTCACTGTGCAAACAGCAGCAGCCTGAACAAGCTGTGGCCAAACCACACTGGCCAGGATCAAGCCCTGAATCACACTGCAACATGTTTGAGATCTGAGCCCTGAAGTAAGAGCAGATCATCTGCCAGAGAAAGACACCCACACGGCAAGTTGAAGCGAGTACTTGAAGTGGATGCATGAGCGCACATTGTTGGGTTTCTCTTCTGAGTTTCTTCAGGGCACAGAAATCTCTTCCCTGCTCAGTGAATATTGCTGCTAACCTCAAGATCATTATGACAGACTCTAGTGTTAGTATTAATGAAGCAGAC
>NW_020929883.1:0-1264 GCF_003984885.1 Neopelma chrysocephalum | reverse complement strand
TACCACAAAGAGAGTCTCCTGTAGGGCTGACTCTCCTCTCCTACCTCTGGAGCTCAAGAACAGAGAGGGAAAAGGAGCCACAGCAAATGTGAGGACGTGTGGGGTGGGACCAGCAGGGGCATGGGCAGGAACAGCCTTGTGTCAGCATCTGTGTCTGGGAGAAATAAGGATAGGGAAGAGAAGAATGTGCCAGAGCTCTCAGTGTGTGTGTTGTGCACACACCTTGGGCACCAAAATATCTCCCTGTGTAAAAGTTTGCTGCAAGATGATGATTTAGACATTTGTTCTTGGACTGATTACTGTTGTTATTCTCTGAAAGTGCAATCAGCTTCTCAGAATTTTGTCTAGGCTTCCTTTAATGTCCAAGTGATGCAATGAAGACGTAAAGGTTTTGTGGCACTTAGAAATTTCTGAAATCTCTTTTTAGTGTTTTAAAGTTAATCTCTCCATTGCAAACTCAGTCAGGCATGATCTCACCTTTTGGCTTAAAAATCATTGCAACTTGCCAAAGAGTGTTGCTATTCCTCACCTTTGAAATATAATTTGATCTTCTCATGGAACTCTAACAATAAGAGTTTTTTGATGAGCTGGAGACAATTGCAGAAAAATAACAACTTGGCACAAGGGAATGTAAAATGACTGATAATTTTGCAGAAAAAAAAGTACAAGCACACGACCTCTGAGGCTGTAATGCAGCAAATGTCCCTGCCTATAGCATATAAGCAAAACTGAGACATTCCAAAACATTTTTGTTTCCTCCCTACTGCCTAATCTTCTGAAGTGCAAACTTATTTTTGCCTTTGCTAATAATTTTATCCTCATTAAAGGATGTCGTTGTCATCAGAGATTTTCATATGCCAAATATTTGTTAAGGGGGTACAAAAATCCCTTCCAGACCTCCCCCTTATTTGACTAAAGCTTCTCTGCACAGTTGAGAACCCAGGAGCTACACCAAACGCCAGATCCATTACCATATCCCTCGATAGTTTAAACCCAACTCAGTAGCTTCATTACATGACACTACAGATTACAATTCAGATACAAGTGCTCAGTCCTTGGCTAGTCACTGTGAATAAAATCATCTCTTTTAAGGTAAAAAAAAGCAGTAACAAGGCAATGTAAATCTTTTAGGATCACAAAGGAATCTCTGTCACTTAGCAACTGCTACTGACAATTGTATTTTATGATCACAGTGTTTTAGCACTGTGGCTGGTACTTGTCAGTCCACTCCTGCTCCAAAAGTATCTTTGGGCATCTTGGTTTT
>NW_020929882.1:0-1174 GCF_003984885.1 Neopelma chrysocephalum | reverse complement strand
AGGGAAAAGGAGCCACAGCAAATGTGAGGATGTGTGGGGTGGGACCAGCAGGGGCACGGGCAGGAACAGCCTTGTGTCAGCATCTGTGTCTGGGAGAAATAAGGATAGGGAAGAGAAGAATGTGCCAGAGCTCTCAGTGTGTGTGTTGTGCACACACCTTGGGCACCAAAATATCTCCCTGTGTAAAAGTTTGCTGCAAGATGATGATTTAGACATTTGATCTTGGACTGATTACTGTTGTTATTCTCTGAAAGTGCAATCAGCTTCTCAGAATTTTGTCTAGGCTTCCTTTAATGTCCAAGTGATGCAATGAAGATGTAAAGGTTTTGTGGCACTTAGAAATTTCTGAAATCTCTTTTTAGTGTTTTAAAGTTAATCTCTCCATTGCAAACTCATGCAGGCATGATCTCACCTTTTGGCTTAGAAATCATTGCAACTTGCCAAAGAGTGTTGCTATTCCTCACCTTTGAATTATAATTTGATCTTCTCATGCAACTCTAACAATAAGAGTTTTTTGATGGGCTGGAGACAATTGCAGAAAAATAACAACTTGGCACAAGGGAATGTAAAATGACTGATAATTTTGCAGAAAAAAAAGTACAAGCACATGAACTCTGAGGCTGTGGTACAGCAAATGTCCCTGCCTATAGCATATAAGCAAAACTGAGATATTCCAAAACATTTTTGTTTCCTCCCTATTGCCTAATCTTCTGAAGTGCAAACTTATTTTTGCCTTTGCTAATAATTTTATCCTCATTAAAGGATGTCGTTGTCATCAGAGATTTTCATATGGCAGACTTGCTGCCAAATATTTGTTAAGGGGGTACAAAAATCCCTTCCAGACCTCCCCCTTATTTGACTAAAGCTTCTCTGCACAGTTGAGAACCCAGGAGCTACACCAAACGCCAGATCCATTACCATATCCCTCGATAGTTTAAACCCAACTCAGTAGCTTCATTACATGACACTACAGATTACAATTCAGATACA
Source organism: Neopelma chrysocephalum (assembly GCF_003984885.1). NCBI lineage: Eukaryota > Metazoa > Chordata > Aves > Passeriformes > Pipridae > Neopelma > Neopelma chrysocephalum. Next base: position 184 of record NW_020929882.1, on the reverse strand, counting down.
AGTGCTCAGTCCTTGGCTAGTCACTGTGAATAAAATCATCTCTTTTAAGGTAAAAAAAAAGCAGTAACAAGGCAATGTAAATCTTTTAGGATCACAAAGGAATCTCTGTCACTTAGCAACTGCTACTGACAATTGTATGTCAGTCCACTCCTGCTCCAAAAGTATCTTTGGGCATCTTGGTTTT
>NW_020929881.1:0-1264 GCF_003984885.1 Neopelma chrysocephalum | reverse complement strand
TACCACAAAGAGAGTCTCCTGTAGGGCTGACTCTCCTCTCCTACCTCTGGAGCTCAAGAACAGAGAGGGAAAAGGAGCCACAGCAAATGTGAGGACGTGTGGGGTGGGACCAGCAGGGGCATGGGCAGGAACAGCCTTGTGTCAGCATCTGTGTCTGGGAGAAATAAGGATAGGGAAGAGAAGAATGTGCCAGAGCTCTCAGTGTGTGTGTTGTGCACACACCTTGGGCACCAAAATATCTCCCTGTGTAAAAGTTTGCTGCAAGATGATGATTTAGACATTTGTTCTTGGACTGATTACTGTTGTTATTCTCTGAAAGTGCAATCAGCTTCTCAGAATTTTGTCTAGGCTTCCTTTAATGTCCAAGTGATGCAATGAAGACGTAAAGGTTTTGTGGCACTTAGAAATTTCTGAAATCTCTTTTTAGTGTTTTAAAGTTAATCTCTCCATTGCAAACTCAGTCAGGCATGATCTCACCTTTTGGCTTAAAAATCATTGCAACTTGCCAAAGAGTGTTGCTATTCCTCACCTTTGAAATATAATTTGATCTTCTCATGGAACTCTAACAATAAGAGTTTTTTGATGAGCTGGAGACAATTGCAGAAAAATAACAACTTGGCACAAGGGAATGTAAAATGACTGATAATTTTGCAGAAAAAAAAGTACAAGCACACGACCTCTGAGGCTGTAATGCAGCAAATGTCCCTGCCTATAGCATATAAGCAAAACTGAGACATTCCAAAACATTTTTGTTTCCTCCCTACTGCCTAATCTTCTGAAGTGCAAACTTATTTTTGCCTTTGCTAATAATTTTATCCTCATTAAAGGATGTCGTTGTCATCAGAGATTTTCATATGCCAAATATTTGTTAAGGGGGTACAAAAATCCCTTCCAGACCTCCCCCTTATTTGACTAAAGCTTCTCTGCACAGTTGAGAACCCAGGAGCTACACCAAACGCCAGATCCATTACCATATCCCTCGATAGTTTAAACCCAACTCAGTAGCTTCATTACATGACACTACAGATTACAATTCAGATACAAGTGCTCAGTCCTTGGCTAGTCACTGTGAATAAAATCATCTCTTTTAAGGTAAAAAAAAGCAGTAACAAGGCAATGTAAATCTTTTAGGATCACAAAGGAATCTCTGTCACTTAGCAACTGCTACTGACAATTGTATTTTATGATCACAGTGTTTTAGCACTGTGGCTGGTACTTGTCAGTCCACTCCTGCTCCAAAAGTATCTTTGGGCATCTTGGTTTT
>NW_020929880.1:0-470 GCF_003984885.1 Neopelma chrysocephalum | reverse complement strand
TGGGACCATGAGTCCTTATCACTGATCACTGAGTGGGGAGGAATCACAGCACTGACTATTCACATAAGTACAAACTGAGAAGAATTCTGACCTACATCAGCTGCCTTTCTCCCCAAGCCCTTATTCACTTCTTACACCTCTACTGAGAACCTCCACTATGGATCCCAAACCTACACATAATCTTATACTTTGTAGACCTTAGTTTCAATAGTTTTCCCACTATTTTAGAGAGCATAATCCACGTGAGCAACTTGGAGCTAAGACAATGCAAACCTATCTCCCCACTCAATGGCAGTTTTGTGAAGGCAGATCCATAGGGAGATCTCTGTAGAGGTGTAAGAAGTGAATAAGGGCTTGGGGAGAAAGGCAGCTGATGTAGGTCAGAATTCTTCTCAGTTTGTACTTATGTGAATAGTCAGTGCTGTGATTCCTCCCCACTCAGTGATCAGTGATAAGGACTCATGGTCCCA
>NW_020929879.1:0-613 GCF_003984885.1 Neopelma chrysocephalum | reverse complement strand
CAGAAATGAATCCACAGCCAATCATCGGGGAGCCAAACGTCATTATCTGACCAACCGCCATGGGGGCCAAGATATTGGTCAACTGATCAATTCTTCTTATTGTGGCATTCATATCTGTCAGAAATTATGTGAGGATATAAAATAACTGCAGAACACTTACAGTTAAATATTCACTAACATAAGAGTGGATTATACACGCACAAACATCAAGCTGAGTAGTCTTGCTCTGACTGTAAGTGGTTCCAACAGGAGTAACCAGAGGCACCTTCAGTGTTTAAGTTTACTGCCATCAACCAAGGTGTTTCTAAGTCAAATCCCTACTCCTGCCAGTTTTGCCTGCATGAGGTCTTCTAGGTTTAGCATGCTGGGTTTACACTGCAACTGTAATTCTGCAGGTAAAACTGGCAGGAGTAGGGATTTGACTTAGAAACACCTTGGTTGATGGCAGTAAACTTAAACACTGAAGGTGCCTCTGGTTACTCCTGTTGGAACCACTTACAGTCAGAGCAAGACTACTCAGCTTGATGTTTGTGCGTGTATAATCCACTCTTATGTTAGTGAATATTTAACTGTAAGTGTTCTGCAGTTATTTTATATCCTCACATAATTTCTG
>NW_020929878.1:0-7900 GCF_003984885.1 Neopelma chrysocephalum | reverse complement strand
CCTACCTGGAGTGGCCTCTTGAAGAAGAGCACCAGCAAATGTTTTGGGCAAACCTGAAGAGAGCCTTGAAGTCATAGAAGAAGTCAGCAGCTCCCATTTCAATATATTTCCGTGAAAGGCTCTATGTCAGTGTTTCTTCTTGCTAAGAATTTTTTCTTTCTTATTTTTCTCTCTAAATATGGCTGGCTTTGTTGTGTATAGAAATAATTGTCATGTTACTCACTGAAAAAGGCCCACTTTTTGCTTTCCAGTAATCTGATGCTCTGGTGTTTCAAAATCTCTGCCAATAACTATAATATTTGGAAGCTATATTGGACTATATATACTTTTCTAAATACATTTAGCTGAGTGTAGGGTATTTCTGTACTTTTTTCTGCTCTTACCACTATCCCCAACTCGTCTCTAACAATGCCACTGCAATTTAGAATTTAAATTAAAAGCCAAGGACTTCAATCAATACTCTCCTGTGTCCATCTCTTCCTGTGAATGCTTGTTTGTCCCTTTGCAGTCACCACCATTTTCCCTTTTACCTACCCCCAGAGATAACTGAACCTTCTATTTGTGGAGTATGAGACTGTGTTTCTAATGTGTGGGCTAGATGGTGTTGCAGACTGTCTCATTTCTTGTTTTGCTCTTCTACTTTGCAGAGCACATTTATGTAATCACTAGGCCATGAACCCCTTACTGCTCTACTTAACTTCCTTTCTAGAGGTTGAAGAAAATCACACTGACAAGAGGTATTTCCTCTCTCTACTTCAGTATGAGACATCTCCTAGATCTACTGTATTGCTCTTCACCAATTACAGAGGGAGTCTAGACAAGCAGGTAGATACAGATGTTCGTATTAAGATAGCTGGTCACACTCTGGGTGCCTGGATTTCTTGTGTTTTAGACATTCTTGTGGGAACCTGAAATTGTCTCTGAGGGGATTAAGTTAGGTGTTGTTTCTCTACCTTGGCACTTCCATGTTCCCCTTTGCTTGTATTGCTGGAGTTTAAGTACAGGAGAGTCTAGATGAATTTTGGTTAAACTTTAGATATGCAATTATTTTGTGGTGATAAACCAAAGCATTGGCAGATGGGCTGAGTGAGTATTTGAAAAACAGCAAAATTTCCTTATACAGAGATGTTTGTTAGTATACTTGTTCATATGCATATATATGTGTATGTGCTTATACATGTGTATATGTTCACACTCCTGTGTGTATCTGTACACATATCTACACATGAGATGGTAGTTTCTGTGGGTGTAGCCTGCAAACACCACTTTCAGTTCTACTTTCCTGTTATAATATTATCTCTAGGGCTAGTCTAAAGTCTGCTACAAGGGGATTTTTTGCTCACTGTCTTGGAGAAAAATAGCTCAGTAGCTAATCAAGGCTGAACTCCAGGTGGGTGATGAGTGAATCATCTGAGAGCAAACAATGAGCATTGATAAAACAGATTAGGAGACTGTGTGCCTAGAGGTAAGAAGGGAAATAAGTCTTGCTGGTCATTACAAAGAGAGAGTCAGAGAGATGTAGGAGAAGCCTTAGTTTTCATATGGTACACTCTTACTATGGACCCAGACTTTTTTGGTTTGGCACGTTTTAAAAGGAGCGATAGTGTTCCTGCTTTTACACCAATCAGATCACCTAGGTGGGAATTCCCCTGCTCACATTATCAAGGTTTAAAGGTGAAGTGGAAATGAAACAGCAGCATAAGAGGAAGCTGGGTAAAGAATGATGAACAAGAGAGAGATGAAACACAACATGGGTTAACTGGCATGCAGGCACCAGAGCTGGAGCTGGCATCTCTGGGGATCTTTTCAGCACAGAGGTGAGTTTTCAGGTAGGTGAAGGCTGGAGATGTAGGGAAAGACAGTTGAGCTGCAATGCCAGAGCAAGAAGCAAGGAGAGAGCACTGGGAAGAGGCTATCTAATCTCTGCTACCGAGTCCTGCTCTGCATGGGGGTTTGACGGTGCTCAGGGCTGCTGAGAACGAGTGTGGGGTCGGGAGGGATTTCTGTCACCAGCAGAAGTGGAGTAGGAAGGTGCAATCACAGGCAGCTGGCAGGTATGCATGGCAGGCAGGCAACAAAGACTTGCCAGGAGAGCTGGGACATGCTGATGGGAACAGTGTCCTTTGGGAAAGGGGAGGGAGGAAAGCAGCAAATGAAAAAGACAAATTGGGTCAGACTGCCTCATTTCTGCTCAGTTTCCTTGTGGGAGGGTGCCTTGTTTGTACTTTGTCCTGTTTGTATGTTGTCCCACTTGTATATTGATACCAGCTGCCCAGGGAAGGCTGGGTGTGAAGGTGGGCTGCCTTGGTTTCAGGAATTCAACCAGGAAAGAGCTCATCGAACAATGGCCTCAGGACTTCAGCTACCTTCTCACCTAACTCGGACCTGTTACACACTCTCTGTGTAGGAAACAAGAAGAGGCATTCCCATGTATGTGTGTGGATGTGTGTATGCACATACATACTGTTAGGGCAGTGCTAGTGGGTGATAACTAGGGCATATGTAACCCACACACAACCATGTGGAGAGCAGGAACTTTCCCCAGTCTGCTTGTAGTTTGACTCCTTCATCAACCAGTGACTATCCCACTGCAGAGTCCATAGCACTGCTCAAATTTACCAGCCCACATTTACCTGGATAGTGCTCCCCAAGCTAGAATCAATTTGTGCATTATTGGCACTTACATTAACCTTTTGCATTTGTTAGCATTTATAGAACCTCATTCTGTTGTCAGTCATGGTTTTGTTTAAGAATATGCACATATTTCCTCAAATACATCTACTGACATGACCCAGAGAAGACAGTCCTGAGCACGTCTAATGGCTTGGGCCCTTTGTCCATAACCCAGAAATATTTTAAATGTCTGGTTTGTCACAGCATCTTATGGTATAATGGCATCTGTGCAAGTTTCTGTATTTTTATTTGCATTTTAATTTCTCTGTGGCTTTTTAGTTACCAGCACAAGGGGAAAAAGTGATTCCTTGATAGGGTAATGATATAGGACTGTCTGTATGTCTGAGTGGGTGTGGAGATGCCTGAATTGATCCTGTAAGTCAGGTTCTTAAGCAGAATCATTAGAGATGAATGGGAAGGGAAAGAGACTGGTTGAAAATTGAATGAGGGTGGGAATGGGATTTCTCTAAGTGTCTGCTCAGATTACATATGAGCAAAAAACTGGAAAAGAAGCTCACAGAACTGACAATAAAGAAAAGCATCCTGAACCACTAAATGGAGTTTAGTCCTGCAGTCCCTGGATGGTTTCAGGTTGGTGAGGTGGAGAGCCATTAGGCTCAGCTGGTATTTTCTGTGGAGTACCTTCCCAGTTTCCTTCTGTGCTGCAATTTACCACCTATAAATAACGTATCTATAGATAGCTTTTGATTGATCAGGTCACCTGTTTGTTTCTTTTTCTAACAGTAAGCATTTTGATGGTAACATTAAATTTACCACTTAAATTTGTTACTAATGAAACTCATGTTACCTGTAGCTTTGCTCCTCCAGCCTACAGCACTGTGTTATCCAGTTAGACTTGTGAGACTGAAAAAAGCCCTCTAAAAGAGCCTCAGATGGACAGCAGATGAGTCTAGCTACAGATTACAATTCTTTGTGTGGGATTCACATGGAAAATTATCTAGATATCTAAACTATGTTACTCCATTTTAAGTCAATGGGGCCAATTCTCTTAGACTCAATACATCTTAATCTGAGTGTCTAAGACACGTGATAAGAATTGCCCCTAAAAGACATTATTTCTCTCTGTTGACTTTGGAGGACATGGTGGATGACTAGCTCAGCTGTGGGCATCTAAAGACAGGGAAGACAACTGTGTCCTTCAAGATTCAAAGCTCTATATCAGAGAGAGACAGATAAAAGGCAAATAACACAAGAAGTCAAAATGTTTACAGTCCTCCAGGTGGGAAGAGATGGAATGATTGAAAAAATTATCCACAACTTTTCCTCCCCTCTCCATGTGCTCAAACCATCTCAGTCAACTCTGCCACTTTTGAATAATCTTAAGCAACTATGGCTAAAAATAATGCAACTGGAAGGGCAGGACTTATCTATATGAACTTGTATGTGTGGGTCAGCTACTGTAAAACAAATCAGAATATTAATTTAAAGTACAGGAGATCTTCTGCACAGAGTCTCAGTGGGATGACTAATGGAGAAAGTAGTTCTCAGTGAGCCAGTCTAACCTGATTAACCTGATACATAGTTCACGATTTTGTGAACCTGTTCATTGGCCTCCTTGGGGTTGGTTCATTCTTTTCAACCTTGGTAAGATACCTACTGAGGTAGGGGGGGTTGTGACACACGAGACAAAGTTATATTTTAAAAATGTTCTTTGATCCTTGTCAAAAAAGGTTATAATTCAATATGTTATAAGGGTTTTAAAAGGAAAAGAGCTCTCTCAGGCTTCAAAAATTGTTTTTCCAACTCCTCAGAAGGATAGAAGAGCTAAAGTCACCTTATTGGGAGTAAGGACGAGCTGGATATTGCAGCAAGTTCTGTAACAAAAAAAAGCCATGTCAAATCAGTATTATAAAAGGCATGACTGTGAGAGGAAAGTGAAGTGACACAGGACCCACATCTGTGTACTTTTTCTTGAATCATTTGAGTCCAGAAGATCAGGAATAGTCTGTGGGCTGGAAAAAGCTATCTAGTTCAGACAGCTGATCTGATCTGAAGGAGGCTCCAAAGGCCCCTGGCTCTTCCTTGTGGCTTGGCCTGATCTTCTCTCTGCCAGAGATGTCCAAAACAGGAAAAGGCACTGGCAGAGAAGAAGGATGTGGCAGTAAAAGGAAGAGCTAAGAGTCAGTAGGCAACAATGGTCAGTTTTACAAGCTCAAGTTTTATTAGCAAGTACTGGACTGATGGGAACATGATAAAGATGGCCTATGAATTTATCCAGGCGAGTATTTTTTTCCCTGCTCCTAGCACATTCACAGGTAGAGAAAGGCAGATAAAATGAGGAATGGACTGAAACAAAGGCATTCCTCTTCTCCCCATTGTCAGAACTGGCATTAGACATATACTTGAAATTAGTATTAGATGTGAATGATTCTATGTACTGTAAGATGCTGACTCTTCTGATGTAACCAGGATTTGAAATACACACAGGAGACTCCCTGTAGTAAAAAATGAATACACAAAATAATATTCACAGACTCAGAAAAAAAAGACCTGAGGTGTGACAGAGCGGGCAGGTATGAAGACTCTGTACTAAACAGGAGGAGGATGAGAGTAGTTGTGCTTATGCAGATGTTTAGCTGACTCTGCAAAAAATTTGTGGAGCTCTTAATTGATTTGATAGTCTTCATGCCAAATTTAGAAATCACAGGGGAAAAACAAAGAGTAAAATCAATATACATAGCCTTTAACAAATGATTTTGAAATATTTGTGAATAGTATGCCTTTTTTAATGGATCCGTTTCATCTCTGCATTGTGTTAAAAACAAATACATTTACAGTGTTTTGACAGAACAGTGTAAGATATATTTTAGATATAACCAAAATGCACCTTCCTAAAATCCATCTTATATTTGCTCTGATTATATTTTGTATTTTAGGTGAAATAATGACTAAACACAGCTGGCAAGCGTGGGCCATCTACATGCTCTTAGCTGCAAACCTCTCCGAACAGCAAGCGCTGAAGCAGGCTTGTCCTTCATGCAATGATGCTCAGCTTTGCAACTGCTCTTCCATGGGCTTGGACTTCATTCCCCCAGGGCTCACTGCCAAAATCACTATGTTAAACCTGGCCCACAACAGGATAAAGCACATCCGATCCCAGGACCTGCAGCAGGCTGTGAACCTGAGAGCCCTGCTGCTGCAGTCCAACAGAATCAGCTCCATAGATGAAGACTCATTTCAGTCCCTGGCGAAACTGGAGCTCTTGGACTTATCAAATAACAGCTTGGCTCACTTGTCCCCTGTGTGGTTTGGGCACCTTTTTTCGCTCCAGCACCTCCACCTTCAAGGCAATTTCTACGGAGACCTGGGAGAAAGCTCTCCCTTTTCTAGTCTGAGGAACCTGAGCTCTCTCCGCCTGGGCAACCCACGGTTCTCTGTGATAAGGCAAGGGAACTTTGAGGGCATTGAGCTTCTCAACAAGTTGTGGATTGATGGTGGTAATCTCAGTCAGTATGAGCAGGGAAGTTTGAAATTGATTAAGAAGATAAATCACATGGTCATAAACCTAAAAAATATTAATATATTCTCAGAAATTGTTAGGGACCTTCTACACTCTGTGACTTGGCTAGAAGTGAGAAGAATAGCATTCAGTACCTCTGCTGAAATGCAACTTTTGAGAGTCATGTCTTCTTCTTTCGCAAAGAAAATTTCTTTTAAAGAGACCTTATTAACAGATGCCACTGTGCCTGAGATTGTCAGCATTTTAGAAGACATGCCAAAATTAGTGGAGGTGGAGCTAATAGACTGTAGACTCTTGGGAACTGGACAATGGGAAATGCAGATTCAAGCAAACCAATCACAGACCCTTAGAGTTCTCACAATACAGAAATTATCTATAGAAGAATTTTTCTTGTTTACAGATCTTCAGACTGTGCAAGATCTACTATTTCTTTTTACCAGAGTCACAGTTCGAAACACCAAAGTATTTTTGGTCCCATGCAGAATTTCCCAACATCTTCAGTCATTAGAGTACCTTGACCTTAGTGCTAATTTGCTTGGAGACCAGAGTTTAGAGCATTCAGCCTGTCAGGGTGGATGGCCATCACTACAAACTCTAAATTTAAGTCAGAATTCACTGGGTGACTTAGAAATGACAGGTAGAAGTTTGTCTCATCTAAGAAACCTAATTGTTTTAGACATTAGCCAAAACAATTTTGGTGAGATTCCAGATAAATGCAAATGGCCAAAAAACCTGAAATATTTAAACCTCTCCAGCACTCAAATTCCTAAAGTAACGGCCTGCATTCCCTCAGAGCTGGAAGTTTTGGATGTTAGTGCTAACAACCTGAAGGAGTTTGGACTGCAGCTCCCATTTCTGAAAGAGCTGTACCTCGCAAAAAACCAGCTGAAGACCCTGCCTGGTGCTGCACCCATTCCAAACTTAGTGCTCATGTCAGTCAGGAGAAACAAGCTCAACAGTTTCTCCAAGGAAGAGTTTGAGTCCTTCAAGAGAATGGAGCTGCTGGATGCCGGCGACAACAACTTCATCTGCTCCTGTGAATTCCTCTCCTTCATCCACCACCAGGCTGGGATATCCCAGGTGCTGGTGGGGTGGCCAGACAGGTATGTCTGCGACTCTCCGCTGGCAGTGAGAGGGGCCCAGGTTGGAGCTGTACACCTCTCCCTGATGGAGTGCCACAGGTCCCTCGTGGTGTCATTGATCTGCATCCTGGTGTTCCTGGTCATCCTCATCTTTGTAGTTGTTGGCTACAAGTACCACGCGGTCTGGTACCTTAGGATGACCTGGGCGTGGCTCCAAGCCAAGCGGAAGCCCAAGCGAGCCCCACCCAAGGACATCTGCTATGACGCTTTTGTCTCCTACAGTGAGAACGACTCCAACTGGGTGGAAAACATAATGGTGCGGGAGCTGGAGCAGGCCTGCCCTCCCTTTCGCCTCTGCCTCCATAAGCGGGACTTTGTGCCTGGGAAGTGGATTGTGGACAACATCATTGACTCCATTGAGAAGAGCCACAAAACACTCTTTGTGCTGTCCGAGCACTTTGTGCAGAGCGAGTGGTGCAAATACGAGCTGGACTTCTCACATTTCCGCCTCTTTGATGAGAACAACGATGCGGCGATTCTTGTCCTCCTGGAGCCCATCCAGAGCAAAACGATTCCCAAGAGGTTCTGCAAGCTGCGGAAGATCATGAACACAAAGACCTACCTGGAGTGGCCTCTTGAAGAAGAGCACCAGCAAATGTTTTGG
>NW_020929877.1:0-8896 GCF_003984885.1 Neopelma chrysocephalum | reverse complement strand
CTGTTGCCCGTAAACAAAGACACAAACCAACAGAGTGTCGGTTTATGCGGTGCTTTATTCGGGGCCCCGGGAACCTGAGGACTAGCGTCCCAAGTCAGGATTCCAAAGACCCTCATTTTCAGTTTAGCTTTTATACACAAACAAGTTTACATTTGGTTTCCACGGCAAAATTAGTACGTGCAGTTCCACAGCAGAACAGTCTCATTCAGTTACAAATGAGCTCATACTGCTAACAATTGACAATCAACTACTCTAATCATAAATCTACTCAAGCTGTCTTATCCCTAGTAACTGTTTAACAGACCCTCACCACATCCAAGGTAACAAATCATTATATACATGCTTGACTAGATTCTTTAATTATTGTTTCCACTTCACAAACAAGGTTGCTAACTTACTACTTTGGAGTATTGCTCTCTAGGCCTACTCTTCTACTAAGCCTTAGCTATTCTACTGCTAATTTAAATTGCTCTGCAACATGTCCCCCCTTTTGAGCATCCTTCAATCTTCCAATCTGCAAGGATGCTCAAATCACATCAGGCTCTCGTTTCTTGATGAGTGGGAGATGGTTCTTCGTGTGGTGAGATTACTTCTTTTCTTGTTATAGCTTTCATGATGCGTCTCGTATGTTGACCTTCTTTTACAATCATTCCTAAAAGACACTTATAAACAGTTATGGCTATGACAATAATTATTACAATCAATATTCCGTACTGGATAACAGAAGATATCCATCCTGACACATGAAGACCCAGGGAGTTGAATAATTCTCCTATCCAATTGTGTTCTGCTTCCTTTTGTAGTTCATGAACATTCTCATCGATTTGTTCCAATTGACTAATATCTTTTTCTACTTCCTGAGTGACATTTGGGATATGTACACAACAATGCTCATCTTTTGCATGCAGGTATCCGCAGACTCCGCGTTCCTTTAATAGGATTAAATCTAAAGCCATTCGATTCTGTACTGTCATTCTGGTAGTGGCTTGCAATTGGAAATTTAAGTCTTTAAATCCTTTCTTAGTCACAGCAGCCAATCTTTCGGTTTGGCCCATTAATTTGAACAACATTTCTCTATTTCGATAAGTCGAGATAGGCGCAAACAAAGATTCTAATACCCACCCAAATTTAACTCCCGCTGATGGTTCATGCCAATCTCCCAACCCTAAGTCATCAATATTTTCACTAATTTCTCTTTTTCTTCGTGGTTGTATTTCTACTGATGTTAACTTATCCTGCTTCCAGAATGGACAAAGAGTAGGTATCCCTAGTGTGACAGGTACAACCGGACCATCTATTGGCATGTGGGTGGTCCACTGGCCATGTCCCATTACCCACACCAAATTTCCTGGGCTCCTAACTGTGGTGGTACGGCAATCAATATTCTTCACAGACCCCTTAATAGTATGATTATATCCCCGACATTCACATCCTAACTGCAAAAGGGTCCTGACTGGTATTAGTCCTATTTCATCATCAGATGTGTCACAATTGTATACCTTGGTACAATTCCAATTTTCCTTTGTACGTGTTTCTGTCCTCCAATTATGATTTCCTCTATTTCCTGCAGAATACGTTTGATTCTTTTTCCCTTTCCAGTGAATACACCACTGTACCTCTCCGATGTAACTATAAGTCTCTAGTAGGCCGGGTCCCCAAATTGTTTGCCACTCTTCCATGGTTGTGGAGCTAGTAATATTTTGACATACTTCTTCTTGTTTTTCTCGTTTTATTTGAATCTGAACTTTAGAACATGGGCGTGTTACTGGACCTGTGACTAAACAAGCTCCCTTTAATTTGTCAATGTTTTTGCTTGTTAGCCCTGTTCCAGTTGGGAGTTCCCATCGGAAATATCCAGGCATCTGTTCACATTGTTTTTTAGTCATTTTGTCCAATAATGAACACGCATCTGTCATTTCTTTCCATGCTTTGGTTATAAATCTGCAATTCCATGTAGTATTCTTAAACATTTTAGGAATTTCTGGCACTGGAATTATTCCCCATGGGATTGGGTCTCCTGCAGCATGAGGCATAGGGAGGCATGCAGTGATCTTTGTGACATTCTGTATTCTTCCAAAATCACGAATAAGGCCTACGACTAGGTTCTCTTGTTCTACTTCTCTATCTGGAATTTGCAGGTTACTTACTTGCCGGGTTATTCTTTCAACTTTAACATAAACAATAGTAGTTCCAGCATCCCACCAGTCGTCTTCACTTATCCAACAAATATATTGACCTTCGTCCTCTCCCCTTTGTATTTCTTTAATTTTTAAAACTATGGCTTCTACCCGTTTTTCAATTTGATATTTCCCTCCCGATTTTAAATTTTGTCCTCTGAGCCACCACCCATACTCTAGATACTGCCTTCCTTGAGTCTTACAGTTCAAAATTAAATCTCTTCCCTCTACCGCTGAGTAGGCCCCATGTTCTGGCTTAATTCCTAATCTTCGAGGAGGTGTGGCTACTACTGTCCTTACTCCATAATTTCCTTCATTTCCACAAGTAACTACACAAAGAAAGGTTCCTTCTGTCTTTCCAATCCTGGGGTCTGAAATGTTTAACCATCCTCTACCTCCTTCGCTATTTGACCACCAGCTTACTCCTTGAGTTTGCACTTTCCAGGATTGGTCTGTTGTATTTAATTTCCACCACCTCACTCGAACGGTTTTCCTACAGGGGTCATCAAACCTAAAGGTACAATTAATCTTTAGAGGAGGTCCATCCCACATGTCCACCTGTTGCCTGGTAGGTATGACATGTACTTTGGTTGCCATTTCTCGAGTTACATTTAAGGTCTGTATTTCTATGTTTCCATAATCAAAACTTTCCCAAATCCAAAGTACGCAAATGTATGTCCCTTCCATGGTTTTAGACACTTTGGGTACCTGCAGGGTGGTATAACCCTTTTGTTGTGTCACATTCCAAACCATCGTCACTCCTTCTGTCATAATTTGGTCTTGTTCTCTCCACCGCCATTTCACATTCACCTTGCTCGATTCAACTCCCTGGTCATCAGAAAACAAACATGTTAAATTTACATCAGTATTTTCTGGTACAAGTAAATAAGGATCTGGGGTTTCAATTCTCACGAATGTTTCAACTAAACTCATTAATTCCAGAAGAATCAGGATTCTCAGTTTGTAGCCCGAAATACCAGTTTTGTAGGGGAAAGAGGTTCTACCGACCACGAGACTGGAACCTTCTTGATCCGGGTGTAATGGATCCAATTGTTGATTCCTTCGACCTTCACCGCCGTGTAAGTGGTCATTATCACCTGGTGAGGACCGTCCCATGTTTCCTTTAATGGTTCCACCGACCAGTTTTTCACATAGACTTGATCTCCTGGAGAAATGTCATGAACCGGATTCTCCAGGGGCAGAGGCCGATTCCACTGCAGTACTCCCCTGAGAGCTGTGAGAGTTTTGTTTAAAGACAACACATAGTTAAACACTGCTTGATCCCCCACCACATGAGGATCCCCTTGATAGGTAGCTGCATGATAAGGCTTGCCATACAATATTTCGTACGGACTTACTCCTATTCTTTCCCTTGGTTTAATCCTAATTCTTAACAAGGCTAGGGGTAGAGCTTGAGGCCATGGAATCTTAGCCTCCTGAGTGATTTTCTTTAATTGACCCTTTAGTGTCTGATTCATTCTTTCTACTTGTCCACTAGATTGCGGCCTCCATGGAGTATGGAGATTCCAGGTTATTCCCAATATAGTTGATATTCCCTGCACTATTTCTGCTGTGAAGTGTGTTCCCCGGTCAGAGGACATTCCTAAAGGTACTCCAAATCTCGGAATGATTTCTCTCAATAAAGTTTTAATTACCTCCTTAGCCTGATCGGTTCTACATGGAAAGGCCTCTGGCCACCCTGAAAAGGTACAGACATAAACCAACAGATATTTGTAAGATTGAGCCTTGGGCAATTGAGAGAAATCTATTTGCCAATAATCTCCTGGTAATTGCCCTATCTGTATCTTCCCCATTTGTACCTGTTTCCTTACTACTGGGTTATTTTTAATACACATCGGACACATTGCATTCACCCTTTTTGCCAACGTTAACATCTGATTTGAGAAAACTTCGTTTTTCAGAAATTTCACCAATGCTTCTGCACCCCAGTGGCACTTATTATGTTCTATTTCGAGCACTGTCTTCATTATTCTTACTGGTAGAATGACTTGTCCTGTGGAAGTAATATACCATCCTTTAAGGTTTTTCCTGGCTTCCATCATTTGGGCTAGCTTTTCGTCTTCTGGTGAATAATGTGGTTTTTCTTCCATATATGTCATAGCAGGATTATTCCGAACTGGTAACAGTGCCATTTGAGTCCATACTTCTCTCGCAGCCCGTTTAGCTGCTTGATCAGCCCGCCGATTGCCCTGAAATTCTCGTCCTGGGTCTGTCTGATGTCCCTTGACATGCATTATAGCCACGGCTGACGGTTTGTGTATTACTTCCAGTAATTGTAGAACTTCTTCACGATGTTTAATTGTCGACCCCTGAGAAGTGAGAAGCCCCCTCTCTTTCCAAAGTGCTCCATGGACATGAACTACTCCGAAAGCATATTTAGAATCAGTCCATATATTGACCCTCTTTCCCTGACTTAATATCAATGCTCTTACCAATGCCCATATTTCGGCTTTCTGGGCAGACGTACCTGGAGGCAGGGCATTTGCTTCAACCGTTTGCTGTAGGGTGACTACTGCATATCCAGCATACCTGGTACCATTTTCCACAAAGCTAGATCCATCGGTATACAACTCCCAGTCAGGATCTGTCAATGGCTCGTCTTTCAAGTCTTTTCTGCTCGCGTAGACTTGTTCAATGGTCTCTACACAGTCATGTTCCAGGGTACCTTCTTCCTGTGTAGACCTAAGGAATTCTGCTGGGTTGAGATGATTAGTGACTTTCAATTCAATATCATCCTGTTCTCTCAATAAGGCCTGATATTGCAACATCCGGCTGGAGGATAACCAATATCCCCCCTTCTGCTCCAAAACAGCTATAACCATGTGAGGCACATATACAATCATATGTTTTCCCAAAGTTAATTTGCGTGCTTCCTGAATCAAAATAACTGTGGCTGCTACCGCTCTGAGGCATCCAGGCCAGCCCCCACTTACTGCGTCTAGCCGTTTGGAGAAATACCCAACCGGTCTCTTCCAGGATCCTAGCCGCTGAGTGAGTACTCCTAGAGCCATTCGTTGTCTCTCACAGACGTAGAGTTGAAATTCCTTGGTTAGGTCTGGTAGTCCCAGGGCCGGTGCTTCCTGGAGGGCTCTTTTCAGTTCCTGGAAAGCTCTTTCTTGCTTCGTCCCCCAGGTCAGCTTGGGCTCCTTTACTGCTTCGTACAACGGCCGAGCAGTCAGTCCAAAGTTAGGAATCCACAGTCTGCACCACCCGACCATCCCTAGAAAAGATCTCAGTTCTTGGTTATTTCGGGGCACAGGGATAGCACATATTGCTTGGATTCGATTAGTCCCCAAACGCCGGACCCCTTGTGAGATTTCACATCCCAGGTAGATAACTTTCTGTTTCACTAATTGTGCTTTTTCTTTTGAAACTCGGTAGCCTGCTTGCCCCAGCATGTTTAACAGTTCAATGGTTAACTGACGACAGAGTCCCTGTTCCGTAGTTCCTAAAAAGATGTCATCTACGTATTGCAATACTATATATGAAAAAGGAGATTCTTTTACCTGAGTAGTTTTCCATTCTTCAAGTTCTTTTGCTAACTGATTACCAAATATTGTAGGTGAACATTTGAATCCTTGTGGTAATCGGGTCCAAGTAAGCTGTCGCTTCCGTCCAGTCTCTGGGTTTTCCCATTCAAAGGCGAAAATCTTCCAACTCTCTGGTGCCAGTGGTATGCAGAAGAAGGCATCCTTTAGGTCAATTACTGTAAACCACTGAAATTTCTCAGAAACAGATGTTAACAAAGTGTAAGGGTTAGCTACAACTGGGTGGATGTCCTTTGTGATGGAGTTTACTGCTCTCAGGTCTTGTACTAACCTATACTTACCATTAGGTTTTCTAACTGGAAAAATAGGAGTGTTAAATTCCGATTCACATTCCTTTAGTATTCCTAAAATTAGAAACTGCGTAATCATGGGGGCTATTCCTTTTCGGGCTTCTAGACTAATCGGATATTGCTTCACCCTAACGGGTTGTACCCCTTCCTTCAGTTCTATTCTAACTGGGGTAGCTGCTTTAGATTTTCCCGGGACCCCTGTTTCCCATACCCACGGTACTACTGCTTGTTCAATTTCTGGAGATATTTCTCCCTTTTCCACTTCTTTTACCACAAAAATTTTTGCCAAATTCTTTTCTGGGATTATTAATTTTACCCTTCCATTTTCGAAAATTATTTGTGCCTGTAATGCTGAGAGTAAGTCTCTCCCCAACAAACATTCGGGACTATTGGGCATATAGAGAAACTGATGATCCGATTCCTTTCCCCTAAATTTAATATCTAGTGGTTGTAAGAATGTCTTTTCTTCTATTTGCCCAGAAACCCCAATCACCCTTGTAGTTAAATCACTTAATGGTCCCAATAATTTATTCATTGCTGAAAAACTAGCCCCTGTATCTATTCTGAACTCTGTTGGTTCTCCCCCCACTTCCAAAATGACCTTCAGGTCCTGGTCTAGTCAGCTGTCACTTTGATAATTTCCCATCATAAATGCTTGGGCGACACCTTGTGGCGTCCCTGCATTTACAGGATTCTGCACACTCGGGAAGCCCTGAGGATTCCACGGATTCATTCCATTTCCAGGATTTAATGGGCACTCATTTTTCCAATGTCCCTGTCCTTTACAAAGAGCACATTGATTTAGTCCTAATCTACCACGTCCTCCTCCATTCTGATTTCCAAATCCGAGTTGGTTATTACTACCTCTACCCATTCCCCCCTTTCCCCGATTACCACGGCCTCTTCCTCTATGGTTACTGATCCCATTGTTCCCTCCTGAAGCATGCAGGAGTGCTAACAAACTTGCCTGCTGTTTCTTAGTAGATTCCTTTTCTCTATTATTGTACACTGTCCATGCCACCTCTAATAATTTTTCCAAATTTCTTGACTCTTCTCCTTTTAACTTCTGAAGTTTTTTCCTAATATCTTCTTGTGATTGTCCTATAAAGATAAATGCTAATTGCATTTTTCCTGGTTCATCTTCAACATCTAAATCCGTATATTTCCGAGCTGTTTCTTTTAACCTCTCTAAAAAGGCGGAGGGAGATTCCCCCTTATCCTGCCTTACTGAGTATAACTTTGACCAATTTAGCGTTTTTGGTATCCCACTCCGTACGCCCTCTATCAATAATTCCTGGTAAACTTTTAACCTTTTATAATCTCCAGACACATTTGGATCCCACTCCGGATCTTCCCGCGGCACAAAATCATTTACTGTTCCCCGCGCCGACCGGGGCAGAGTTCGAATTCTTTCTCTCGCTCTTTCCACCATTACCCTTAATACCATTTCTTTCTCTGTTGAATCCAAAATTGTATCTAACAATACCTGTAAATCATTCCAATCCGGGTTTTGGGTTTTTATAACCATTTTTATAATGCGAGCCACCCGTTCCGGATTTTCTCTATATGTTCCAGCTGACTGTTTCCAGATTAATAAATCATTAGCTGAAAAGGGAACTTTTATCATGACCTTTCCCCCATCCGCAACTGCTTCCCGCAAAGGAGCCATCAATCGAGGGGGTGAGGGTGAAACGTCTGTCTCCCCTCTCCTTACCCATCTCCTTTCTCTACTCCTTCCCCTTTCTTTTCGCCCCCTCCGAGTCCGTTCTGCTAGCGGAGTTCTATCAAAATCACATTTTCGCCCTCCCATTTCTTCCTCATCCGAGGACGATTCTAACGGGGGCATGGTAGGTGATGGTGCCCTCACACGTGAAGGGAGGCTATCTCCCGGGGGTGCACTTGAAGTTATGTTGGGGGAGACCAAAAAAGACACATCTTCCTCTGGTTCTGAAAACCGTATTTTCCGCTCTTGACATCCTAGGCATTTATCATCCAGTTCTTTCACTATCAACATACCACATTCCTTTTGCCACTCTGTCTTTCGTTTTAAATAATAAAACAGATCTAGATACGGTATTTCATCCCACATCTCATTCTCTCGTAAATATTGCATTAAGGGGGTTATAATTTCTGGGGTCAAAGTACCATTCCTAGGCCACTGCATTCCTTCTGTCTCATATTGAGGCCATATATGATTACAATAATCAATCAATTGTTTCCTGCTAAACTGTTGTCCAAAATTTCCCTCCTTCCAATGTTTCAACAAGCAACCAAGCGGAGAATCGCTAGGGATATCGTTTTCTGCACAAGATAGTGCCCTAAAGGTTTTAAATGGCATCATACTGACTCACACACACACAGTTTAGATTCAAAATCAGAGTCACAATAACACAACAATATAAACCAAAACCAAACCCAACTCGCCAATTCTCCCTCTGAGTGGCGAGTGCTGGTACAGCGCGGCTTTCGCTACGTCTTACGACCAGCGATATAAACCAATTACTTATTCCAAGACCAAAACCAAAACCAACTCGCCAATTCTCCCTCTGAGTGGCGAGTGCTGGTACAGCGCGGCTTTCGCTGCGTCTTACGACCAGCGCCTAGGCTTCCCAACCAAGGTACCTTTTAGCCCAACCCAGCGGGAAACTCACGGTCCCGTCTTATAGGCAGGCTCCCAACCAACAAACCTAAAAGGAATAAAGCACCTCCGGGCTTACCTGGATGGTTGTCCGGCGGGCGCGGGGTCGGGCACGGGTCGATGTCTCCCCAGAAATCACCTGGTTGCCGGCATGGAGTGGATCAGCTCGTGAGCCGCCCCAGCTACCCCCGGAGTCCCAATCTGGTGTCGCCAGAAAACCCT
>NW_020929876.1:0-667 GCF_003984885.1 Neopelma chrysocephalum | reverse complement strand
TCACTGTAGTCCAAGTCCCATTACACCTGTTTTCACCTCTGGTAAATACACTTATCTCCTTACTGACCTAACATTACTATAGGAGAAGGCAAAAAAATTATTTTCCCCCTATTATATGCATCATTTTAAACATGGTTCTACCCCTTCTTTAATTCCACTCTAATGCAAAGATCTTACAGCTTTCAGACATATGCTTGGGGGAAAATAATTTTTTTGCCTTCTCCTATAGTAATGTTAGGTCAGTAAGGAGATAAGTGTATTTACCAGAGGTGAAAACAGGTGTAATGGGACTTGGACTACAGTGAACAATCCTGACAGAAAAATTAAGTTTTTGCAATCTGTAGTTTTCCATTTCTAGGATATCACTGTAGTCCAAGTCCCATTACACCTGTTTTCACCTCTGGTAAATACACTTATCTCCTTACTGACCTAACATTACTATAGGAGAAGGCAAAAAAATTATTTTCCCCCTATTATATGCATCATTTTAAACATGGTTCTACCCCTTCTTTAATTCCACTCTAATGCAAAGATCTTACAGCTTTCAGACATATGCTTGGGGGAAAATAATTTTTTTGCCTTCTCCTATAGTAATGTTAGGTCAGTAAGGAGATAAGTGTATTTACCAGAGGTGAAAACAGGTGTAATGGGACTTGGACTACAGTGA
>NW_020929875.1:0-8943 GCF_003984885.1 Neopelma chrysocephalum | reverse complement strand
TGGGGCAGAGAGAGAGAAGTCAGAATCACAATTTCATTTTAAGCATCTGTGTATTTGGATACAGAAACTCCCCGATCAACATGTTGTTTGGTGCATTCACGTGGGTGTTTTATCTGAGCATGTTCATATTTCCACAAATGGGGAACTATTTGCCTATTTTAATGCTCTCTTTAAGACCAGGGAGAGGGATCCAAATTGCTTTACTAGTATACTATGTTTATGTCATCATAACCTCAGAAGCAATGAGTTTCATTGTAAATGTGTATTCAGTCCTGTTTACCTGTCCTGGTTTAGGTTGCTACCTCTGGGGCCTCATTAAAAATTGCACCCAGCCCTTTGGGGGAACAGTGGGGAATGGTGGTTTCCAGCCTCTCACCTCCTTCTTTCCCTTCAGACCTGGTACAACAGTTTTTGAAAATATTGATTTTCCTTTTGATGCTAAGGACGGCATAATGTTATTGTTAGTGTTGCTCTGTCTGCTGCTCTGTCTGCTCTGTACTGTTTACACCATGCTTAGGGTCAGAACAGGGCCTTCTAGGGAGGCTGTTTGGACGCCTGTCCTGGGAATGGATAACGCTGAGTGGCACGGGAAGTGGGAGGACATCGGCCAGTATTTGGAGAAGTTTTCTCCTCCCATGATCTGGAAATTCACCCCTGAACAACTGCAGGATCCTGTCAGCATGATAAAACTGGTAAAGGAAAAATGCTCTGGCAGCTCCAGAGATGGTCAGCTCACAGCAACCTGCTGGGCCCTGGCCACTGCTTACCGGGCACTGCTTGACATGGTACAGCACTGCCAGGGGGAGGAGAGAAGGAGCAAATCAACTGGCACCACGTCCACACAAACTACAGCTGAGTCGGAGGGAGTAAGAAATATATCAACTGGCACCATGCCCACACAAACCATCGAGGAGCCAGAAGGACAACAGAAACCAATAGCAGTCGCCCCTGTCCAGAAAAGGAAATCGAAGACTAAATCAGTCCGCATAGCAAATGATGACGAAGAGGCAGGACCTTCACATCCACCGGAGGAGACAGAACCAGAAATAATCACTCGGTCCCTATCCCTGGGTGAGCTACGTGAGCTTCGGAGAGAGTTCACACGACAGGCGAACGAGTCCATCCTGACCTGGCTGCTCCGAATCTGGGATGCCGCCGCTAACGACACAATTCTAGATGGAAGTGAAGCAAGGCAACTGGGATCCCTGTCTCGAGATGTCGTCATTGATCAGGGGATTGGAAGAAGGCAGGAAACTCTCAGCCTCTGGCGGCGACTGTTGTCCAGTGTAAGGGAGAGATACCTTTGCAAGGAGGACCTCCACGTACAGCAAGGACAGTGGAACACGATGGAACAAGGTATCCGGTGCTTGAGAGAATTGGCTGTACTGGAGATAATCTTTTCAGAGGACGAAAGATTTCCTAAAAGTCCAGATGGTGTACAGTGCACATCCCAGATGTGGTTGAAGTTTGCACGACTCGGGCCAGAAATGTATTCCCGCTACCTAGCAACGCTGCAATGGAGGGAGGGAGAGGACAAGGTTGGTGCATTGGTCAGCAAACTCAGGATTTATGAAGACACTGTCACCGCCCCATTACGAGCCCACGTCTCATCGGTGGAAACCAAACTGGCTGAACATGTCCGAAGCCTGGAAGAGAAGATTGAAGAAGGACACCAGAGGCTAAGAGAAGAAATTAAGGAAGGGATCTTCCATACCTCGCCAGGACAAACAAGGGTCTCTGCTATCAGGAGCCAGCGTCCCCCAGCTAAGGAGAGAGGGTACACTCCACGTGGCAATCTATGGTTTTACCTCCAAGAGCACGGAGAAGATATGAGGAAGTGGGATGGGAAACCCACCTCTTCCTTAGCAGCCCGGGTACGTGAATTGAAAAGAGGGACAAGTACCACAAGGAACTCTTCGAGGATGAATGCTGCTCCAGTCTCTCGTAGGCAAGACTCCAGACGGCCCAGGAATGATGATATGTCTGATCCTCTTGAAGGGACTTCCAGGTCATACTTACAAGAAGAGCGCAACGAGTACCATGACCAGGACTAGGGGTGCCCTGCCTCTAGCCAGGTAGAGGAGAGGGACAATCGAGTCTATTGGACAGTGTGGATTCGGTGGCCTGGCACATCAGAGCCACAAAGATATAAGGCTTTAGTTGACACCGGCGCACAATGTACTTTGATGCCATCAAGATACATAGGGGCAGAATCCATCTCTATTTCTGGGGTGACAGGGGGATCCCAACAGCTGACTGTACTGGAAGCTGAAGTAAGCCTGACTGGGAAGGAATGGCACAGACACCCCATCGTGACTGGTCCAGAGGCCCCGTGTATCCTTGGCATAGATTACCTGAGGAGTGGGTATTTCAAAGACCCAAAAGGACTTCGTTGGGCGTTTGGCATAGCTACTGTGGAGGCAGAGGAAATTAGACAGTTGAACACCTTGCCTGGCCTCTCAGAGGACCCCTCTGCTGTGGGACTGCTGAAGGTTGAAGAACAATTGGTACCGATAGCCACAGCAACCGTGCACCGTCGGCAATACCGCACCGACCGAGACTCTGTGACTCCCATACATAAGATGATCCGTGAACTGGAGACCCAGGGGGTGGTCAGCAAGACTCGCTCACCCTTTAATAGCCCTATATGGCCAGTACGTAAGTCCAGCGGAGAGTGGAGGCTGACGGTGGATTACCGTGGACTCAATGAAGTCACACCACCCCTGAGTGCTGCTGTGCCGGACATGCTGGAGCTCCAGTACGAGCTGGAGTCCAAGGCAGCCAAGTGGTATGCCACCATTGACATTGCCAACGCCTTCTTCTCCATTCCTTTGGCAGCGGAGTGCAGGCCACAATTTGCTTTCACTTGGAGAGGTGTGCAGTACACCTGGAATCGACTGCCTCAGGGGTGGAAACATAGTCCCAGCATTTGCCATGGACTGATCCAGACTGCACTGGAAAAGGGCGAGGCTCCAGAACATCTACAGTACATTGATGACATCATTGTATGGGGGAACACAGCGGGGGAAGTCTTCGAGAAAGGAGAGAAGATAATCCAGATCCTCCTAAGAGCTGGTTTTGCCATTAAACGAAGTAAGGTCAAGGGACCTGCTCAGGAAATTCAGTTCTTAGGAGTGAAGTGGCAAGATGGACGTCGCCTAATTCCAACGGAGGTAATTAACAAAATAGCAGCCATGTCCCCACCAACCAGCAAGAAGGAAACACAGGCTTTCCTAGGCGCTGTGGGCTTTTGGAGGATGCATATCCCCGAGTACAGTCAAATTGTAAGCCCTCTCTACCTTGTGACACGGAAGAAAAATGATTTCCAGTGGGGCCCTGAACAACAACAGGCCTTTGAACAAATCAAACAGGAGATTGCCCATGCGGTAGCCCTTGGGCCAGTAAGGACAGGACAGGACGTGAAGAACGTGCTCTACACTGCAGCCGGGAAGAATGGCCCTTCTTGGAGCCTCTGGCAGAAAGTGCCTGGGGAGACCCGAGGACGACCGCTGGGATTCTGGAGTCGGGGATACAAAGGATCTGAAGCCAGCTATACACCAACTGAGAAAGAGATCCTGGCTGCTTATGAAGGACTTCGAGCTGCCTCAGAAGTGATCGGCACCGAAGCGCAGCTCCTCCTGGCACCCCGACTACCAGTGCTGGGCTGGATGTTCAAGGGGAGAGTTCCTGCTACACATCACGCCACCGATGCCACATGGAGTAAGTGGATCGCTCTGATCACACAACGAACCCGGATAGGGAATCCTAATCGCCCTGGGATTCTGGAAATTATCACCAATTGGCCCGAAGGTGAGAGTTTCGGACTGTCCTCTGAAGAAGAGGAGCAGGTGACACGGGCTGAGGAGGCCCCACCATATGACAAGCTACCAGCAGATGAAAGGCGATATGCGCTCTTCACGGATGGCTCCTGCCGCATTGTAGGGACAAACCGAAAATGGAAGGCAGCCGTGTGGAGTCCCACACGGCGAGTTGCAGAAGCAACCGAAGGACAAGGTGGGTCAAGTCAGTTCGCAGAGCTTAAAGCCGTTCAGTTGGCTTTGGATATAGCTGAACGAGAGAAGTGGCCAAGACTCTATATCTACACTGACTCATGGATGGTGGCCAATGCTCTGTGGGGATGGCTAGAGCGATGGAAAAAGGCCAACTGGCAGCGCCAAGGGAAACCCATCTGGGCGGCGGAGATGTGGCAGGACATCGCTGGCCGGGTAGAGAAGCTGAGTGTGAAGGTCGGTCACGTAGACGCTCACGTACGCAAGAAACGGGCTAATGAGGAGCATCGCAACAACGAGCAGGCGGACCGAGCTGCCAGGATTAAAGTCTCTCAGGTGGATCTGGATTGGCAACACAAAGGAGAATTATTTCTGGCTCGATGGGCCCATGACGCCTCCGGTCACCAGGGGAGAGATGCAACATACAGATGGGCTCAGGACCGAGGGGTGGACTTAACCAAGGACATTGTCTCACAGGTCATCCATGACTGTGAGACATGTGCTGCCATCAAGCAGGCCAAGCGGGTGAAGCCTCTATGGTATGGTGGACGGTGGTCAAAGTACAGGTATGGGGAAGCCTGGCAAGTTGACTACATCACGCTCCCCAAAACCCGCCAGGGCAAGCGCTACGTACTGACCATGGTAGAAGGAAGTACTGGATGGCTGGAAACATACCCCGTACCTCATGCCACTGCCCGGAATACCATCCTGGGCCTTGAAAAACAAGTCCTGTGGCGACACGGCACCCCAGAGAGAATTGAGTCTGATAATGGGACCCATTTCAAGAATGGCCTCGTAGACACCTGGGCCAGAGAGCACGGCATTGAGTGGGTGTATCATATCCCCTACCATGCACCAGCTGCTGGAAAAGTTGAACGGTGCAACGGACTGCTGAAAACCACCCTGAAGGCACTGTGTGGGGAGACTCTCAAACACTGGGAGCTGCATTTAGCAAAGGCCACCTGGTTGGTCAACACGCGAGGCTCCATTAATCGAGCTGGCCCTGCCCAATCAGAACCTTTGCATACTGTAGATGGAGATAAAGTCCCCGTGGTGCATATGAGAGGTATGTTAGGGAAGACTGTTTGGATTAGTCCCACCTCAAGCAAAGGCAAACCCATCCGAGGGATTGTTTTTGCTCAAGGACCTGGTTTCACCTGGTGGGTAATGCAAAAAGATGGGGAGACACGTTGTGTACCACAAGGGGACCTAATTTTGAGTGAGAATGGTCCGTAATGTTTCATTGTACATATGTGTATATAGTTTTAAAGAGACATAGTTTTTAAGGGGGTTAATTTGGGCATGACATGGATGGCATAGAATAAGGGGTGGATAATGTCCTGGTTAGAACGGCTGGGACCAATTCATCCCTGGATGGGTGTAACCCAAAACTGTGTATTCTATAGCCTCCATGCCATTTCCCAAAAACTGCTGTCAGTAGAGGCCTGCAAGGTGGGAAGATGTTCCTGTACCCTTTTATGGAATTCCCCGCTCTGATATCCTTATATGGAATTCCCCGCTCTGATAAGAGGGACTGAGCATCCACATGCCCTTTTATGGAATTCCCTACTCTGAGGGAGGGACTGAGCACTCCCGCCTGAACTGGAGAGTATATAACTGGGAGTTTCAGAGCCTTGGGGCTCTCTCTCGTGGGACCCAGAGGAAGACAGCAGACCACCGCTGCTCCCAACCAGGCTGAGACCACCACCCTCGACTGGACTGCAATCACCACTTCTGACCAGACTCCAGCAGCTCTCCCACCAGCAGGTTTATTCCCTCTCCCTTTGCTTTGGACTCGGGGGGGTGGGCCAAGGTACACCACTTTTGTTCATACCCCAGGGTGCTGGGTTTGTACATTTGGGTTTTGTGGATTAAAACCAATTGTCTGTCTGTATAATTGTACTTATTGCATTATTTTAATAAATTGTTATTCTGACTTATAAATCTCTCTTTTGAATTGAGTTCATTTTGCCTTGCTGGTTAACTTTTAAACCAGCACATTTTTGGCGCCCAACGTGGGGCAGAGAGAGAGAAGTCAGAATCACAATTTCATTTTAAGCATCTGTGTATTTGGATACAGAAACTCCCCGATCAACATGTTGTTTGGTGCATTCACGTGGGTGTTTTATCTGAGCATGTTCATATTTCCACAAATGGGGAACTATTTGCCTATTTTAATGCTCTCTTTAAGACCAGGGAGAGGGATCCAAATTGCTTTACTAGTATACTATGTTTATGTCATCATAACCTCAGAAGCAATGAGTTTCATTGTAAATGTGTATTCAGTCCTGTTTACCTGTCCTGGTTTAGGTTGCTACCTCTGGGGCCTCATTAAAAATTGCACCCAGCCCTTTGGGGGAACAGTGGGGAATGGTGGTTTCCAGCCTCTCACCTCCTTCTTTCCCTTCAGACCTGGTACAACAGTTTTTGAAAATATTGATTTTCCTTTTGATGCTAAGGACGGCATAATGTTATTGTTAGTGTTGCTCTGTCTGCTGCTCTGTCTGCTCTGTACTGTTTACACCATGCTTAGGGTCAGAACAGGGCCTTCTAGGGAGGCTGTTTGGACGCCTGTCCTGGGAATGGATAACGCTGAGTGGCACGGGAAGTGGGAGGACATCGGCCAGTATTTGGAGAAGTTTTCTCCTCCCATGATCTGGAAATTCACCCCTGAACAACTGCAGGATCCTGTCAGCATGATAAAACTGGTAAAGGAAAAATGCTCTGGCAGCTCCAGAGATGGTCAGCTCACAGCAACCTGCTGGGCCCTGGCCACTGCTTACCGGGCACTGCTTGACATGGTACAGCACTGCCAGGGGGAGGAGAGAAGGAGCAAATCAACTGGCACCACGTCCACACAAACTACAGCTGAGTCGGAGGGAGTAAGAAATATATCAACTGGCACCATGCCCACACAAACCATCGAGGAGCCAGAAGGACAACAGAAACCAATAGCAGTCGCCCCTGTCCAGAAAAGGAAATCGAAGACTAAATCAGTCCGCATAGCAAATGATGACGAAGAGGCAGGACCTTCACATCCACCGGAGGAGACAGAACCAGAAATAATCACTCGGTCCCTATCCCTGGGTGAGCTACGTGAGCTTCGGAGAGAGTTCACACGACAGGCGAACGAGTCCATCCTGACCTGGCTGCTCCGAATCTGGGATGCCGCCGCTAACGACACAATTCTAGATGGAAGTGAAGCAAGGCAACTGGGATCCCTGTCTCGAGATGTCGTCATTGATCAGGGGATTGGAAGAAGGCAGGAAACTCTCAGCCTCTGGCGGCGACTGTTGTCCAGTGTAAGGGAGAGATACCTTTGCAAGGAGGACCTCCACGTACAGCAAGGACAGTGGAACACGATGGAACAAGGTATCCGGTGCTTGAGAGAATTGGCTGTACTGGAGATAATCTTTTCAGAGGACGAAAGATTTCCTAAAAGTCCAGATGGTGTACAGTGCACATCCCAGATGTGGTTGAAGTTTGCACGACTCGGGCCAGAAATGTATTCCCGCTACCTAGCAACGCTGCAATGGAGGGAGGGAGAGGACAAGGTTGGTGCATTGGTCAGCAAACTCAGGATTTATGAAGACACTGTCACCGCCCCATTACGAGCCCACGTCTCATCGGTGGAAACCAAACTGGCTGAACATGTCCGAAGCCTGGAAGAGAAGATTGAAGAAGGACACCAGAGGCTAAGAGAAGAAATTAAGGAAGGGATCTTCCATACCTCGCCAGGACAAACAAGGGTCTCTGCTATCAGGAGCCAGCGTCCCCCAGCTAAGGAGAGAGGGTACACTCCACGTGGCAATCTATGGTTTTACCTCCAAGAGCACGGAGAAGATATGAGGAAGTGGGATGGGAAACCCACCTCTTCCTTAGCAGCCCGGGTACGTGAATTGAAAAGAGGGACAAGTACCACAAGGAACTCTTCGAGGATGAATGCTGCTCCAGTCTCTCGTAGGCAAGACTCCAGACGGCCCAGGAATGATGATATGTCTGATCCTCTTGAAGGGACTTCCAGGTCATACTTACAAGAAGAGCGCAACGAGTACCATGACCAGGACTAGGGGTGCCCTGCCTCTAGCCAGGTAGAGGAGAGGGACAATCGAGTCTATTGGACAGTGTGGATTCGGTGGCCTGGCACATCAGAGCCACAAAGATATAAGGCTTTAGTTGACACCGGCGCACAATGTACTTTGATGCCATCAAGATACATAGGGGCAGAATCCATCTCTATTTCTGGGGTGACAGGGGGATCCCAACAGCTGACTGTACTGGAAGCTGAAGTAAGCCTGACTGGGAAGGAATGGCACAGACACCCCATCGTGACTGGTCCAGAGGCCCCGTGTATCCTTGGCATAGATTACCTGAGGAGTGGGTATTTCAAAGACCCAAAAGGACTTCGTTGGGCGTTTGGCATAGCTACTGTGGAGGCAGAGGAAATTAGACAGTTGAACACCTTGCCTGGCCTCTCAGAGGACCCCTCTGCTGTGGGACTGCTGAAGGTTGAAGAACAATTGGTACCGATAGCCACAGCAACCGTGCACCGTCGGCAATACCGCACCGACCGAGACTCTGTGACTCCCATACATAAGATGATCCGTGAACTGGAGACCCAGGGGGTGGTCAGCAAGACTCGCTCACCCTTTAATAGCCCTATATGGCCAGTACGTAAGTCCAGCGGAGAGTGGAGGCTGACGGTGGATTACCGTGGACTCAATGAAGTCACACCACCCCTGAGTGCTGCTGTGCCGGACATGCTGGAGCTCCAGTACGAGCTGGAGTCCAAGGCAGCCAAGTGGTATGCCACCATTGACATTGCCAACGCCTTCTTCTCCATTCCTTTGGCAGCGGAGTGCAGGCCACAATTTGCTTTCACTTGGAGAGGTGTGCAGTACACCTGGAATCGACTGCCTCAGGGGTGGAAACA
>NW_020929874.1:0-1348 GCF_003984885.1 Neopelma chrysocephalum | reverse complement strand
GCAAGTGAGATCTGAGGGAGGCTTACCTGTTATATGACTCAGGACACGAGCCCCCAGACACTTGCTATTTGAAGCATTCATTAACCTGAACACGTGAGGTTCATCCACACCTTGAGCAGAAGCTGCACTGCCTTCTCCTCCTTTCAGAGCAGTGCCATTATGACAGTGCAGTGACTGTGGTTACTTAGCCGTACATTGTGCTTGTCTTCCCGCTTAATCTTGGGATTATGCTGTTACTGAATGGAGGAACAATGTATGTATTTGAGAATGGACATTGAGGAATGATCCTTCTTGAGCTCAGGTAATGTTTACCTCAAAGAATCCAGTGTGGTTTCTGTTCTGTATCCCAAAAAAGAAATGCTAAGCATGCTTCCAGTAACTAAGGACTTGCCTGAGTTTGCAGCACTCAGTGCCTTTAGTACAGCATTACATCTACATTGACTCTGGACTAATTCACTGAATCTATTGTTTAGCATGCTTGCTTTTCTGGGTGTGAATGTTCTCAGAATAGGAACAAACCCCCCACCATGGTTATTTAAGGTAGCATACCACTGAAGTGTAAAATATGCTGAATCTCATAGATATCTACAGGCTGCTTTACATCGACCTAAGTATGTATGTGTCAACTTTCCACCAGCTTTTACGTAAAAAGTTCTATCTTGAAGACAAGACAGTGAGCAGGTGAAACATCCTAGACAAGTCCACAAAGAGAGATTCCAACCTTTCCTCCAGAATGCAGTAAAGCAGCAGTTAGACACCCCTTTCGTCCTCTGAAATCTGAGTTGTGACCTGGTGGTTCTCACATGCCCAGTGGTTTGGAAAAGTCAGCAGGTGTTTATTTGACAGTGTTCCCTGCTTTCAGAACTAGGGAAAGGGATTTATTTTTTCCTTGCTCATTTTTTTCCTCCAAAGATTGGGTTCATTGTCTTCATCTGGCTCTTTGTTTCTTCAGAGACATCAGAGGAGGTATGGTGGGTTGACCACAGCCAACAGCTATGCTCCGTCCAGCCACTTGGTACCCCATAGGGGAGAGAACAGGGGGAGCAAAAGCAAGAAAACTTAGGAATAAAGACAGTTTGATAAGTGAACGAAAGAGGAAAAATAAGAGGCAACACAAAGACAATCATTCACCACCGACCACAAGTACATCAATGTCCAGCCAGTCTCCAAGCAATGGCAACCTCCTACACCAACATCCCTGAAGCCCACCCTTTTTTATTGCTGAGCAGGAGGTCATATGGCACGGAATACCCCTTTACTCAGCTTGGCTCAGCTACTGTGTCCCCTCCCAGGTTCTTGCCCACCCCTGGCCTACTTGGGGGATAGAATAGGGGAAAA
The DNA here is from genome assembly GCF_003984885.1 of Neopelma chrysocephalum. Lineage (NCBI taxonomy): Eukaryota > Metazoa > Chordata > Aves > Passeriformes > Pipridae > Neopelma > Neopelma chrysocephalum. The sequence continues at coordinate 10 of NW_020929874.1, read as the reverse complement.
AGAGAAAGCT
>NW_020929873.1:0-1320 GCF_003984885.1 Neopelma chrysocephalum | reverse complement strand
TTATATGACTCAGGACACATGAGCCCCCAGACACTTGCTATTTGAAGCATTCATTAACCTGAACACGTGGGGTTCATCCACACCTTGAGCAGAAGCTGCACTGCCTTCTCCTCCTTTCAGAGCAGTGCCATTATGACAGTGCAGTGACTGTGGTTACTTAGCCGTACATTGTGCTTGTCTTCCCGCTTAATCTTGGGATTATGCTGTTACTGAATGGAGGAACAATGTATGTATTTGAGAATGGACATTGAGGAATGATCCTTCTTGAGCTCAGGTAATGTTTACCTCAAAGAATCCAGTGTGGTTTCTGTTCTGTATCCCAAAAAAGAAATGCTAAGCATGATTCCAGAAACTAAGGACTTGCCTGAGTTTGCAGCACTCAGTGCCTTTAGTACAGCATTACATCTAAGTTGACTCTGGACTAATTCACTGAATCTATTATTTAGCATGCTTGCTTTTCTGGGTGTGGATGTTCTCAGAATAGGAACAAACCCCCCACCATGGTTATTTAAGGTAGCATACCACTGAAGTGTAAAATATGCTGAATCTCATAGATATCTACAGGCTGCTTTACATCGACCTAAGTATGTATGTGTCAACTTTCCACCAGCTTTTACGTAAAAAGTTCTGTCTTGAAGACAAGACAGTGAGCAGGTGAAACATCCTAGACAAGTCCACAAAGAGAGATTCCAACCTTTCCTCCAGAATGCAGTAAAGCAGCAGTTAGACACCCCTTTCATCCTCTGAAATCTGAGTTGTGACCTGGTGGCTCTCACATGCCCAGTGGTTTGGAAAAGTCAGCAGGTGTTTATTTGACAGTGTTCCCTGCTTTCAGAACTAGGGAAAGGGATTTATTTTTTCCTTGCTCATTTTTTTCCTCCAAAGATTGGGTTCATTGTCTTCATCTGGCTCTTTGTTTCTTCAGAGACATCAGAGGAGGTATGGTGGGTTGACCACAACCAACAGCTATGCTCCGTCCAGCCACTTGATACTGCATAGGGGAGAGAACAGAGGGAGCAAAAGCAAGAAAACTTGGAATAAAGACAGTTTGATAAGTGAACGAAAGAGGAAAAATAAGAGGCAACACAAAGACAATCATTCACCACCGACTACAAGTACATCAATGTCCAACCAGTCTCCAAGCAATGGCAACCTCCTACACCAACACCCCTGAAGCCCACCCTTTTTTATTGCTGAGCAGGAGGTCATATGGCACGGAATACCCCTTTACTCAGCTTGGCTCAGCTACTGTGTCCCCTCCCAGGTTCTTGCTCACCCCTGGCCTACTTGGGGGATAGAATAGGGGAAAAAGAGAAAGCT
>NW_020929872.1:0-422 GCF_003984885.1 Neopelma chrysocephalum | reverse complement strand
CAAGATGAAGTGTGTGCCACTGGACTGGAATAAAAGAGAAAGCCACTTGCAACTTCCTTAACATGATGAGGATGGTGTGGTGAAGGGAAAAAAATTTCTTAAAAAGAAAATTGCTCAGCTTATGCTTAAAACATTTACAAAACTGAAAAATAGTCATGACCTCAAACACATCCATCACCATTCCAAATCCTTTTCTGATTAAACTGCTTGGAATTCTACTTGGCAATGATAAAGAACAGCATTTGGGAAAGGTCAGAAGAAACATTTTCGAGTTCACTCTTCTGGAATAGACACATATTTAGATTGCTCAGTTCTAGTGTGTTGATCACCACAGTGACTTCAGAGCTGTGCATTTCTGGTGAGGAGGATGATTGTAGGTAGTAGGCTCAAACCTGTCTGCCCTTTGCCATGCACTTATGGCA
>NW_020929871.1:0-574 GCF_003984885.1 Neopelma chrysocephalum | reverse complement strand
TGTGGAGGATCAACTGTCGGATTGGGAAAGATACAAGAAGTGGAGAGAACTGTATGGAAATTGAATAGACTGTGAACTTTGAACACGCCGAATGGACCTCCACATCACGGACTGACTGTTATTTTCCCCAGTTATACTGTGTTATTTGTTTCCAATATTATACCCTTGCTTGTCACCGGTTTTTATGAAATTTTAATGTACCCTCCATGTTAGCCCTTCTTCCCCCTCAGGTTTTCCCGCCTTAAGTTGTTTATTCCCCTGTTCTCCCCTGCTTTCCCGCTCCTCTGCTACTGATTGGCTGAGGTTTGCCGCAGTGCAGAGTGAGCTCCCATTGGCCCTTTCCCCTAGATACTCCAAAGTTACACCTACCTTCCCCTTTTCCCCCAATCCTCGCGTTCCCTGGGTTGTCAATCCCATGCTCCTCCCCAGTTCTGAAACCTCCCCTCAGACCTACCCTATTTAAGTCCCTGTTTCCCCTTAATAAAGTGGCATTGCTTCACCGACCTTCAACTGTGTCCTGACCCTTATTCGCAGTGCCGCGTCCCAATTCCCTTTACCCCTCGGGCCGTGGCAA